>NC_092703.1:6375041-6597917 GCF_964275005.1 Diadema setosum | reverse complement strand
GACTTCAAACTCGATTTTCACGGCTTTGACCTTGCGCGACTTTAGGACCTTTTTGTTGTAGCGGGTCACATTTGCTTTTCACAATCCCTGGTGCTGTCTTACTGTAAAATCAGAACCGAATTTCCTGGTATATTGTGAATTGGAGGACTTTATTGTGTGATAAACATGTACTGATGAGTGGAAAAGGAAGGAGTCTGAATTCACACAACTACTCCCCTCCTTCCTGCTCTTGACCTTTGCCCTCCATCCTTCTCCCTCCCTGAACTCTCACTCACATCTTTGTTTTAAGACCCATTCACTCACATATTTGTTTTAAGACCCATTCACACACAAAATATTATGTGCTTTTTGATCGCGACACATAAACCCTACCTTACTATACAACTATAAATATTTGCAGCATGAAACTTTTGCAAACTGCCCCTGGCTTTAAGTGCACTGTGTAGACAAAACCTAAGTGCACTGTGTAGACAAAACCTGTGTGCACTTTACTTTCGTGATCGTGGTTCCTTGCGAAATTTGCAAAAGTTTGGGGCAAGCATAGATTTATTGTCTGATAGCATATGCTGTCATTCACACATTGGAATGGGAAAAGAAAAAAAAAACCTCACTGGGCTGTAAGAAGATCACATCTAATCTCTTAACCCACTGAGGACGAGTCCCGGGTAGGCCTATATACTCGGGCAAGCGTCCATGGGAAATGCGGGTTGTAGCAAAATCAAACTGTCCTCAACGGGTTAAACTGCATATTACCTGTCTATACATAATGACCTTGGGTATCCTCACTTGGGCTCATCTAGTGCAGTGCAAGGAACCATGGAATGAACCACAAGAATAACTGGTGTTTATTTGTATCTCATTCACACACACTGTGCAAAGTAAATCACATCACAAACATTAAAAAAAAAAGAAGGACAATTTTGGGGTTGTAATATGGATCGCAGCAACAAGCTTTTTGGGGGGTGTAATTCTGCATCATTATTTGTATCGCTTTGAAAACAGATACTAATGTGAGTTTGAGCTGATTTGAGTTAGAAAGGAAGCTTTTAAAAAAAAAATCATGACAGGTATATTTGTGACAGTTACAGTAGAAAACAGATAATATTGCCACCTAAAGTTGACACTTCCATGGTTTTTGCTGTAGAGCACAAACAACTAAAGTCATTTAACTTGTGAAAGGTGGTAAAAGAGGCTAGACTTTGAATGCTTCATTGTCAACTCATTCAAAAGGCTGTGACCTAAAATGCCCTAGTTTCCCCTCCCTCACTCTCCTTCTATACCGCCCCCTCCCCCTTCTCCTTCTATACCGCCCCTTCTCCTTCTATACCGCCCCCTCCCCCTTCTCCCTTCCCCTCCCTCCCCCCTTACATCACACATTCACAGTATATAAACACAGAACAATGAATGAGGTCATCTGGGGTCACTGGCTGTGGCTTGCTGAGGTGACTCAAGGTGAACCTGGCCACTACTGTCGTTAGTCTCAATCTTTCAGGCACTTTTTCACTCTACATGTCAAAACTTTAACTGGTCCATTCCATTCCCACCCCATGTGCATGTACTTGGCTTGATAGTTGATTTTTAATTTGATTTTTAAAGAAGAAACAGTATAATGGACTTAAATAAGGGACAGAGTTTACGGAGTTTAACATGCTTTTGTTTTTTACCCATTCAGGATGAGCTGAATTTGCTATAATGTCACATACAATGTATTTCAATTACAATAGACATATGCCCACAGTATACTCAGGACTAGTCTTCAACGGGTTGAAAAAATTAAGAGCATCAAAGAGTGACTCCACAATCATGAGCAATTACCTTCAAGTTACATGAGATCTATCAGCGATTCAATACAATAATTCAATAATTACGTTTGTATAGTGCGCTTATGAACTACTTAGTCATTCCACAGTGCTTTAAATCACATCATCTGTAGAGCAGCTGCAACACTCAGGTCTATTTAATTTCTCTTAAATGTACATACACAAAACAATTTCAAATCTAACACCAAGAACAACTTTAAAAGAGTACTTGGCCTACACTAATTTACACATACACACACACACACACACACACACATAGGCTGTACCACAGAGACACAGTTAAGCACTTTATTAAGTGGTAGATTAAAACAAATGGTTTATATTTGAGGGTCCATTCATACAATAAAGCTTGGAATGCATTTAGCTGTGGCTACACTATCCCAATAGGGTCTAAAGGTTGTAGACTAGCCATACCAGCTGTCACTTGCTAAACAAAATGATTAACAGGCTTTGGTGACTCAATCACTGGTTACATAACAGCATTCCCATGTGTTGTCTAACTCACCCAGTTCCTGGATCTAGGTCACTGCACTTTTCAGGTCATGCTGAGGACATATTCTGACTAGTCTGGCATCAAGTCTCTGGCATCCATTTACATGACTCACAAACCTCTCTTTTTCTTGTATTTATTTCTCACATAGAGAAAAGTACTACAAGTGTGTATAATCATAGTTGGTAGATGCAGGGGTGTCATAACAAGTATAAATCATACAAACAAACCCTCCCCAAAAACTAGACCATTATTTAATTCATTTCATTTCATTGCATACTTTGCATGTTTCTTTTTTCATAACAAAACAGGCTCACTGATAATACCCACGCCCTATCACAAGAGGAAATACCCACAAACCCTGTGGTGGAATCGATAACTTGTCTAGGTAATATAATCAAAGATTAATCAAGACAGCATGTATATTGAAGCTCTTTGAATTAGTCGACACTTATCTCTGAGATTATATGGCAAACAGTGTGAACGCGATGGTTCACGATGACTGACAACATGAATATCATTTTCACCACTCAAAAGATGACAACATTATATCTGCACGTACGCACAATCAAATATTTGTAAGTCTCATTTGATGGGATTTTTTTTTTTTTTTTTTTTTTTTTTTAAGGGGGGGGGGGAAGGGAAGGAGGAGGATAAGCAGGTAGAGATGAGGAGAAATGAACGAGATTATTATTCTCTGCCTTTCTTCTCCCAATGATGTCGTCATGAAAACTGACCCAGGACCCCGCTCTCCATATATCAGCGGTGGCGGACGCTGAAACAACGCACCAGGACAACTAGCAACAAGGCTCTCATTTTACGACTTTAATAGCTCTCCCTTCAGCAGAAACCGGTATAATGTTACCTGTCCGCATTAGGATACAATACCGGTATCTGTCAAAGAACACCCTCCGCTACCAAAACCACCACCTACACGTACAATAACTACACCAACAAAACCTCCGAGGCCCATTTCTCGGGTTCGGTTGACGCTTCTCTCATAAATCTGCGAGGGTGCTACGTGCCACGGTTGAGATCTGCATTCAGTCAAATCATGGTCTTTACAGGCTCATGTTGTTTATTACGAGCGGGGTTAAACTGTGCGTAAATCACACAAACGGCCCACATCACTCTTTTTCTCACATTCCCAGTATTAAAAAAAAAAAGAGGTAAATTACAGAAACAAGGTGAACTGCAGTCATTGACATTAAGATGAAAGTCATCTCCAACATTTGCTGTACAAAAAAAAAGGCAACTCCTGACAATTACATAAAAAATAAGACACTAATAGCCTATGGTGCCATAAGTGGGTTTCTGCAATACATACTTTTAACAAATAAAAAAATACAGTTAGTAAATCATCATACAATAACAGAGCATCATGTTGATGGCTGAAATAAAATCTAAAATGATAGAAATACCTTTCTCATAATTCAGGTCACTTTGTTTCTTGAGTAAAAGAAATGCTAGGTAATAACATAAATTCATCACGTATCCCATGTTTGTCAATCACTCAAAAATAAAGAAATGATTCATGAAATCTGTCTTCGTTAAAGATCAACATCAGTTGGGATGGATACTCACAGATGGAGACGATATCAATTTGCAAAGAACAACAACACACTTTGCCCAGAGTGGGTAATTTCTGAAAATTCCCAAATGTATTTTTGATCATGGCGATCACACGGCTGTGTGGGAAAGGCATTATCGAATTTCACTGCAGGATTCACACATTATGGACTTCAACTTTCAAGTCTTTGAAGAACCTGAGGGTTTGAAAGGGGGAGGGGAGGGGGTGTATACAACACAACCACGACTTCTCATTTCTTTTTAAACAAACAGCACATTAAGTAGGGTTTGTCTTTAGACTAGCTGTTCCTAATCTCAAGTTTCAATTGAGGCCAAAAGATTGGTTTCACTTCATTTCAATTCAAATAATTTCATTTCCATATAAAGTGATACAGGGTAATATACATAATGCTTACATGATTAAAGAATTTAAAATAACACAAACCTCAATACATGAAACAACCAAAATAATTTCACTTTATGTTTCGATAAATGAACAAGTAAGCAACTACAATTTTATTTTGAACTGGATATGGAAAAGAGGAATCCACAAGAAAAGCACAGTTTGTAAATTTTGTGAATTACTCCAGAAGATAAGGGCTTCTCAAGATCAGTCAAGGACTCCATGTATGAAAATCTTGACATCATGATGTCAGGCGAAATGGACGGAAAGAAAGGACTATAAAAAGGACAATCCAACGAAAACAAGGACGGGAGCAGGCAGGACAAAACAAACCAAGGAAAGTTAGGTGTAAGAAAGAAAGAAAGAAAGATTTCAGGCATAGGTAGGCCTATGTCATATTTGATTTTACGTGATACATATCTACCCAGAATCTGCATTTACTAGATGTGATAACGTAATAATTTATGAATATAGTGTAAATATTTGACATGGCACAAATAATGCAGAAAGATTTCAATGCATAGTGAATGAAGTTTCACTCTGCCAAATAAGTGAGATGGGACAAGATGAGATTAACTCATCATTTGAAAAAGTGGAGAATCGAGTTTAACCCGTTGAGGACGGACTGATTTTGTTACAACATGCATTTTCCATAGACCCCTGCCCGAGTATACTCGGGACTCGTCCTCAACAGGTTAACACCTAAAAATGTTATACACTGGTGTTTAGGGCAAGGTCCTATACACTACTTAATAGTTATGTGTACATTATGAATTCTGTAGTCTTTTCATTTCATTTTTGTTTAATGAAAAAAAAATCAAGGTAACTGTAAAGTCAATTTGCAAGCAAGTTTGACTAAAATCATATCTGTGTTATTTATGGCTACCATGGATCCAAATAACACATGACACAGTTTCGGGGGGGGGGGGGGGGGATAGTGAATGAAATTCAGTTGTCCTGGTCTTGCATCCTGTTTGAGCCTCAAAATTAAAGGGGGGGGGGGGGGGGATAGCCTATAAGAGCCTGAAAGCTAGGCTAAGAGCTGCTCTGTCTTTATATCCCCTGGCTTCTTAGAAAAGAACAGGTATATACAAATACTAGTGTACTTTACATGTAGATTGGAAGCCAGCAAAAAACAGGGGGATTTCGTTACTTCCCGGAAATCTCAAAGAGAAAGGGATTCGTTGTTGCTCCGCATGACGCATCATACTGAAAGTGGTCCGTTTGACTCACGGTGATAATGTACTATCCATGCTTAAGGGAGAGTCCCACTTTCTATGATCAACTATGCATACTACGTGTATAATATCCTCAATTATGGACTGGCAGATGGACCAACGTGACGAAAACTCAGGGATATGCACATTTTTCTCTTTAGAGATTACTGTAAAAGTGGACCTTTTCGTGGTGTGGAATTTTTTGCGCCTTTTGCAAAACCTAAAACTAGCACGAAAATAAAAGCACGCAAATATAATTGCTTGCAATAAGTTCCTGTTATCAATGTCTCGATTTCACAAATCAAAAGCATGTGAAACTTATCTTACCTGGTGGTGTACAAAAAATTACTCATGCAAAAATATCCACCTTTTCAGTGATGATCTGAAATGCCCACTGCTTCTGATAAAAGGTATTATCTGTTTTGAATTCCCAGAAAAAAAAGAAAGAAAAAAGAAGAAGAAATATAGTGATGGCTTCCAAACAGGACATTACAAGACTACCTACTGGACCATTCCTTTAATGGCAAATTATGAAATTTCCACAGACTTTGAATAGTACCCATTGGGTATACAAAGTCAGTGAGTTTAATGAATACCAGGTACATTTTTGTTGGGGAGGGGGTGCGAGGGGGGGGGGATGCGATGGGGAAGGGGTAGTAGAAAGGGAGAAGAGGGTGGAGAAAAGAGGTAGGGAAAGAGGGTAGGGAGATGGAAGGTAGGAGAATGGCTGCCTGTGGCAAGGGAACAGAGTCAGTAAAATTTGCTGAGAAGACTAGATGTTTGGGATTGTTTTGGGGTTATTCTTTTTTTTTGGGGGGGGGAGGAAAGGGAATAGAGAAGAGGGGAGGGGAGGGGAGGGGTGTAAGAAGGGAAGCAATGGAGAAAAATCAGGCTGATGGATGGCTGGTGTTCTGTAGACTGACACAAAAGCCACCGAGTCTCCGTGGTGAGAGGGAGTTCCGTCCAATCCTGTATGGGGACTGCCAAAAAGCAATCAAGCACTCCTTTCAGACCGAGCAAATATTTGGCAAGTTTGCCTGGGTGCACAAGATTAAATCCTACATGTGAAATGTCAATGCAATACGCACCAGTTGAAGTTTCTACAAAGTGAAGATGAAAATGAGCAAAAGTCCCCCCCCCCCCCCCCCCCATCGCCCTCTGTTCTTTCCTACAAGAGGTCAGTGGTTATTTGATGTTCTCTCATACATGAAGAGCTCTCACTTCACCCGTTTCATACGGGAACCCATTGGTTTGTGTATTAAGTCTTTGAAGATTTCAGAATTCAGTATGGAAAGGGTTACTATGGAAATACTGATGATTTTGTCCTTGACCACACATGCTTTGACAATGCTTTCATGTATATGCAGGCTTGATTTGGACAATCTTTTTTTTTTTTTTTTATTTTGGTCCTTGATCCTGTGGGGTTCGAACCTGCACAATGTCTAAACTTATGTCTAGGGCACCAGAGACCGAAGTCTTAGCCATTGAGCTATACGTTTCATGAGTATATACAACAGTCATTTCCTAAATAAGTACTCTATGTCATGTACACGCTGTTTTGGAGTGAGCATGGTCAAACCAGGATCATCAAATAAGCAAAGAGTGCAAGCGATATATTGACAAGTACTTCCCTTTTGAAGTCAAAGTTAGATAGCCAATATTTGTGCCTCATTATAGATATATAATCATCTTTTATAGTTGTGTGTCATGGATATTGCTAAAAAGAAGTATCAACATCTTTTTCACACACAAACATAGAAACTGTAGCACTTTTTCTTAGTTTAATTGAAGAATGGGACCACACTCCCTCAGACTTCAGGAATGAAATGTTAACAAAGCCATAAGAAAAAAAAAAAATCCATACTACATGCTTTTTACATAATTTGGTGGCATTTACTTGCAATGACCAGATTTATAAAGTGGGATATTAACATGTAGGCATTTTCGCAGTCTTGTCACCACTTGACTTGGGCAAAGTGCCAATTGAGAATTCACGTTATATGATCTATTAACAATAGCAATTGATGTCATATGATCTATCAACAATAGCAATGGACAGTATTCTACTACTTCCTGGCCGCAATGGCTATCATTGTCACTAATTTGCAGCTTATTACATCAGCTCAAATAATCACTATTATGACAACAACATTAAGAATGAACGTCATAAATGATCTCTCGATGAAATGGGTAATTGGGTAATTGTGAGTTTAGCTACCTGGTTTCAAGAAAGCTTTGTTATGAGGGGATTATGCTCCATTGTTATTGACTGCACATTCAATCTTCCAGAATGGATTACTGACTGTACCCCTGGAAATGCATTTTAAAAACTGAAGCCGCCGAGGAGCTTTCGGACTCGAGTCTTTTTGCACTCTTTGTTTACAAGTGCTGTATAACCTATACATTTCGAGGGGGTTATATTTTGTCAGACTTCGCAGGTCGGGTGCTATTCATGGAATGGATTACTGACTGTACGCCTGGAAATGCATTTTAAAAACTGAAGCCGCAGAGGAGCTTTTGGACTCGAGTCTTTTTGCACTCTTTGTTTACCAGTGCTGTATAACCCATATATTTCGTGCAGGTTATATTTTGTCAAATTTCGCGAGTCGAGTGCTATTCATGAATTCAACAAAGCAAGATAATATCAACTGTGATCCTGACATAAATGTGATATGCACACATACATTCATCAATCCATTGTAATCATGAATTTTACTACTCCCAATATTGTCAGAAAGTCCCAATTCGTGAAAAATTTAGACTCACTATAAATATAGCTCATATACAGTTGCTGAATGCAATGTTTCAGACTGGTAACTGAGAAAAATAATGCTAAAAAAATATAGACAGCTGGACAAATTGTTCCTCCTACCAGATTAGATAATTTCACAAAATATGTGATGGTACATTGTCCATAAATAACCTTTACTTATTTAGACCAAGTCATGCATAAATGTAACTGTTACCATGGCACAGCCAATGGATTTGGCTCACACGTTGAATTTTGCGATGCTTGACGCAGATTCTGGCGTGACTTATCTTCAATCTCGTATGTTTGCAATGACTTATCTTCAATCTCGTATGTTTGCAATGACTTTAACCTTTGGCCTTGTGCTGTTTCGTGAGCACTGGAATGTAAAATAATCTTTTTTTTAAATTACAATGACTGCTAAAGTACTGTTAACACCCTTGTTGAATAAGACGTCTTGGGCAGTAAAACCCTCCTTTCACATGAATTTTGTCTTGTTCTCGAAATAGGCAGATTTACAAATGTATTACAATCCAATGATACTTATCTCCTGTGGACTTAAAAAATGAATGTCCAGCTATTCTGCCAACCCAAACATACTCGATGCATACCCGTATCTGGAAGCCAGTTCGCATACGCTACAATAGTTACTGCAGCATTTACTGAATAATATTTGTATGTTTGTTACTAATGTGGTCTATTTTAGGACCGACAACATTCGGCGATGGACTGGTTTGCTCATAAAGTCAAAGTTTACATGTATGTATCCATATGAACAAAAAAAAAAAAAAGAAGTACCTGTTCACACACACCATAAAGTTCACCAGAGGCCTTTTTGTGGTATAGCCAACAACAAAGATGTCTGGATATTAAGAACTGAAATGTGTTTTAGGAAGGGCAGGTGTGCTGAATACCTTATAATCGGGTCCTCACATACAATAAATCGATAAATTTGGATACATCAACAGTGCGACCAAAGAGAAATGCATAGCCAGAACAAATAGGTTCAAATATCTTGCAACACAAATTATGTTTGTTTGCTTGTTTTTCTCCTTGCGTGGTGGATTACATGAAGGTATCCATAGCAACAGCTTATAGGACCAGACGGGTGTTCATGCTCTACAAGGAAATGGAACTGAACACCCACTGCTTCCCAATAAACAATATGATCTCTTTTCTGCAGATCTGGAAAGTGATGAGAAAAATCCATCATTAACAATTTGAGTAATTTTCTGTATGATTACTAATGAAAAGACACTTAGTATTTTCGCATTTTCCAATTTTTTCACTGGAGATTTTCTGTCCTAATCCAACAGATAAAATGTAACAAGAAAAGAAAGAGAAAGAGAAGAAAGGTTTAAATTTCAGTGGAATACAGCACTCATTGTGTATATCAATGTATGTTAATTCTTACATCTGTTTATCCCCACTTGAGGGAAGCAATCATTGTTTGGTTCTACCCTAACAGTTTTCTCATCATAATGACCTGATACAATGCCATGTCTGAGATATCCACAAACCCAACCTCTGCACTAAACCCAAGTCGAAATCCAGCTAAGATCCTAACCTTAAACAGCATTAACCCCTTCACTTTATACTCATTCCTGATTCTCAAAACAAAAACTTACATTAGTAACCCACTTTTCCTTGTTGTGCTGGGAGATAAAATTACACCAAGATTACATGAAGATAATATCAAATTATACTTTTACTATTTACATACCAATTTCTGCTCGAGATCAGCTATAATGATATGAATTATGAGGCTGATACCCAGTATGAAGGTTTGGTTCAGAACTCTTTGATTTCTTCTGAGCATAACAAGAAAAAAAAAGAAGATATTTTTCCTTTCTCAAATCTTGCCCAACCGGTCACTGTTACCAAGTTAGCTTGATAAAACAAGACTACTTCCTACAGAGTCCCCTGTTGCTCATTATATCTCTATCCCCTCTCTTTCTCTCTCTTTATCTCTCTCCTTCTTGAATCACTTACTCATCAGAACCTCCGTATAGAGGGCACACATTTTCTGGCAGGATACATACACGTAGTAAAATAAGAAAGAGGGGGAAAAAAAGATAACAACAATTGGGACACGGCCCCTCGAGGTGTAAACAGGCAAATCGAAATATCCCGAGGGCACGTGGACTGCGCGAACAAAAGACTCCTCACCCGCTTCGCACGCAACCACTTTTATCCCATATTATTCCACAAAGTGCCGACTGATTGACTCCGAACCAACACTGGGCCCAGGAAGTAAACTTGTCTCTGGGAGCTGGTCCAGAGTAGATCCCCTCTACCGACACTTGAGAGTTGGCCTTTAGCCTTTCCCATTACAGGCACGACGCACACAGAGACCGGTATAGGCCACACAGGGAAAGGGGGGGGGGGGGGTATAGGTGTGGTGGGGGGGGGGGAGGGGTGCTCGACAGAGTCAAAATAGTTTTGATTGCCATCAACTACTACTGCTGTGTAAAGTATGTTGAAAAATTGGCTCTCTAGTGCATGGATATATACCAAATACATTCACATTTTTCTAAAACTTAGACACAGAATGATATAAAATTGTGTTGCTGAAGCTTGCCTTTTAAAATAGGATACTGTCTAGACCCCGTTTACAGTGCGGGGCCGGGCTCGGCCGCGGCTGAGCCGCGGCCGAGTCCGGCCTCAATTGCGCGGCCGAGCCTCGCAATTTTGTCCGTTTACACTGCTGGGCTCGGCCGCGCTTTTGATTCAAACCTTTCAATATTTTGCCGTAGTGGCGCTCTACTTGTAAACAAACGCAATTTGGTATTGTCTGGTTTCCAGACCCTTTGCCAAATGAACTCATTGGCGACGAAGTCGCCGTTCGGGCAAAGGCCTTTGCCGAAGGAAAAAATCCTTTGCAGGACAAAACCACCTTAAACTATACTAGTTTTCGACATTGAGGGGGTTAATATCCTGAATAGCGAAAGATACAGGCAGAGGGTTTGGCAGCCAGACTAAAATTGGCCGCGCAATTGGCCGCGCATTTGGCCCAGTTTGCGTTTACACCAAGAAGAGGCAGGGCTCGGCCGCGGCTCGGCCGCGGCCGAGACCACCTCCAGAGCGAGGCCAAATGCGAGGCCAATTTTGGCCTCGCATTTGGCCTTTTGCGCGTTTACACTGAAGCGGGGCTGGGCTCGGCCGCGGCTCGGCCGCGGCCGAGCCTCGCACTGTAAACGGGGTCCTAGAGAAAGATTTGATGAACCAAAAGATTTTTCCATTTTTTAAATATTTCATTACATTGTTTTTTACAATGGAAACATTAAGAATGGTGACCTTCCAGTCAAGATGGTGGTACATTATCTTGTACTATCAATAAATTCCTCTCATATCTCAGTTACTTCAAAGAAAATATGCATACTACACACACACAAGCAGTATATACGTATACATGCATACACACATACATACATACATACATACATACATACGTACATACATACATACATACATACATACATACATACATTTGTAAAACATCCATATGTCAAAACAATTACAGAGATATGTCATTTTATGTTTTAGGAAGCAGTCCTGCAGAATAAGCAGACTTGGCATGACCGACAGAGCTCTCAATACCCCTCCATCAGCAGCAGTAACCCCCTTCCACCAGCAGGAGTAACCCCCTTCCACCAGCCAGAGTAACCCCCTTCCACCAGCCAGAGTACCCTCTTCCACCAGTCAGAGTACCCCCTGAGTCACCCCTCTACCAGTCCGAATAGCCCCCTTCCCACTAGGCAGGGTGAACCCCTCCCCCCCTCCCCCCCCTCCCCACATACACGCTATCCTCAAATCAAGAAAGTAGACCTGACCTTCTCGCTACAAATCTCTGAAAGAGAAAGCAAAACACAAAGGTTCAAAGCTTGAAGAAAAAATAAAATTCCTCTGTAAATTGTCAGAAAAAAAGGAGTTAACTTCCAGTCAAGGTTCTCTGAAAGCTCGAGTTACCAATTCGTGTTTGTATTTTCAATCTCAAGCATTCCTGGAATGCCCTTGAAAAGAACATGTCCTGTAAAGAGATACTCAAGACGTACAATTCCATCATGACTGGTTCGACACATTTGTCTACTCGTTTCATGATTGTGCCCAGTAAAAATGAAAAATAACAATCAGGAAGAGCCTTGAAAACTAGGGTGCACTGAAGGATGTCACAAAAAAGCATCTATATTATTCTCTGACCTGGGAACTCCATCTTTAAGAATATAAGCCAGTTCGGAGTTCCACTCTGCGCATGAGCAGAGAAAAGGTCATTCGGACCAACAGGCACGTTGGTTTTTAAAGTCACTGGGATAAGCGTCTGTGATGTATTATTATGTATAATGATTATTCATGTAATCCTTGTAAATGCTGCTTGCCAGCACATCCACCTGACAGCAAAAGTGGTATTTGCCAATATCAATAGAAAGAGGTTGTTCTTACATTCAATGTAAGATAATGAAATGGATGCTTTCCCAAGTGTTAATTGACGGATCATTCTGGCCATCTGGTCTATGCGAGTTCATTCTATGTTTAAGCAGGATTGATGAATACCATAAATCGTTGCGTAAAGCTTATGCATTATGTCGCTCTGAAAACGAGTGAAGAGCCCCTAACCGATTGAGAAAAAAGAAAGGTCATTCGGACCAATGTGCCCATGACCTAACTCCGAACTGGCTTATTGTTTTGAACCCTCTGATTTACACACCTTGAATTACACAGGAAGCAGAACATTGTGGCACAGTCACAAACTTTCAATATGACCACTTCCAAGTAAACACAGGTTTTCTTCCGTAACCAGGGATGATGTACTCCTCTCACATTCCTTCAGCCACAGTTTCTTGGAATAACATTTTACCTCTTGTTGGATGGGGAAAAACCTCACACAAAACCTCAGACGACCTGTGAGGAAAACTGCGGCCGACCTTTGCTGCAGAAATATGCATAAAATTTGAATATGTTATAGTTAACCAATCTCCTCTTCAGGCACTACAAGAAGTTAATGCTAAAGACAGACTTGAGTATACTAGTCAACTACAGTGCAAAACTAAAAATTGCACATGCAAGACAGTTTCCGTTGATTACTTGTCAAAAACTACTTCTGAAATCCACTGATAAATGAATTGAATCTTGAAATAAGACTTTGTTCAGTGTATAGATAGTAAATATCTGTGCAGGCTGGCTTGTATAGGATAACATTTGCGGATGCATCCCCCCTCCCAAGTGAAAAAAAAAGAGAGAGAAGAAGAGGAGAATGGAGTATTTCCAATAGCATTGGTCTCAAGACGAAACAAGTTCAGTAGAAATAATCTGGTCCTGCCCATGTTTAAACTATATCTGTGGTATACTAAATGAGATGTATTACAGAGGGCAGACAAATTAAGGAAAACTCTACCTCATTTCTTTACCCTTCTGCTTAACAATCTCTCGCTTTTATTTATATGCCTTGTCCCCATCGGATTACTTAACAATGTCAGAATTTCGGAGCTTGGGTATTTGTTCAGAGTTCGTTGTGTCACTGTTGGCAACCAGGGATAGCTTGGTGGTAGTACCGCTGCCCAGATGGCAGTACATGACACGTTTGATTCCCGCTGGTTCCTGTTTTCTGACATGTTTGTTTGAAATGTAGATCAGCAGTTGTGATCTTACAAATTTCATTTGCACAGAGGGAAGACAAAGTGAAGAAAACTCATAACCTCGAGCCCACTCTAGTTTGTACCAAAACTTAAGACTGAAGCCTATCATCAGAGACTACGAGAAGCTAACTCCAGAAACGACGGTTTGCCTTTTCGTTGAGATATTTCCTGTTACAGTATTTCCTTCCTCTCACTCCTTTTCTTGGTGACTTTTTTTTACCTTGGGTGAAAGGTCAACTCCAGGCCATTTCTATGGGCCAACATCGGAATATCAAGTTTTGCAGCATACAAACGCAATACTTAGTACCTCCTGCCTTGTGGGTACATTACAGCAGCATATGTGACAAACAATCTCTGTTCTTTTTTTTTTTTTCTTTTGCCATCTAAAAGTGAGGTACATCATCAGTTTTTACATCTGCCTCTCACTTTGAATATTCTTTAAAGAAATTATTATTATCATTGTTCCAAAAATGGTTTGGGAAAATAAATTGACATTAAAGCAAAGTCTAGAGGGGAAGAATCCAACCTGATGAGGATGAGCTGAGCTTCAGATAACACTCACACTTCCCATAGACACCTGCCCAAGTATGCTCTGGCCTAGTCTTCATTGGGTAAAGGCTACTACTAGTACTCCTTTTTGTTTCTTTACCTGCTTGTTTGCTGTTGACTATACATTTTGGATATCTGTCAGTGTGTGGCATACTTCGGTCAAACATTCACTGAAGCGCTAATGGAAACCACTAGCATCTTGAGTGTGGGGCGCCATGCAGGCACAACTCTGCGCCAAGAGCTACGGACAAACATGACAAGTTCCACATTTGGCAACATCACATTTGAGAAAGAAGAGAAAATGAAGAAGATGAGGGAAGAGAAGCAGAAGAAAAGAAAAATAGAGAAGGAAGAGAAGAAGGAGAACAAAAGAAAGACATCTAAAAAGAAGAAAAATAAGAAGAGAAGAAAAAGAAGAAGCAGAAATGGAGGAAAATGAAGAATAAAAAGAAGATAAAGAGGAAAAGAAAACAAGAAGAAGAAGCAAAAGAATGAAAAGGAAGAAGCAAAAGAAGCAAGAGTCTGTAAAAGAAAAAAGAATCTGAGTACCACCTGATCTCCCTTCCCTTTTCCTGTTATCACTCTAAATCTGTTGAGAGAGATAAAAAAGTGAGAACCAGTTTATTGAAAGCTCACCTCTAGAACCCTATCTGTGAGAGGGAAAATGAAACCATTCTTTCCTGAGAAAACACTCTTGAGTCTTGCTTCGCCATTGTGATGTAGCAACCAAGTCTTCAGACATACCAGTTAGGACCTCCGTTAAAGGCATTATCTACCACTTGCAGATGAAACAAAAACTTAGCTTTAGTGCTTAAAGATAATTATAAAATGTGAGTTAGGGATGGAAACAACCGATGTAAAAATTTAAATCCATACAATGATGTTAAGTATTGTTGAATATACATTTGTACAAAATGTGAACAATAGTTATAATAGAATAGTTTCTAGAATAAATCGTACACAGTTATGATTTATTGAGAGAAAAAGTGATATCTGTTTATATTTTATGCTTTATTATGAAAATTTTATGTGGCTGGAGGTTTTGTGATACAACTGATGTACACATATGAATCAAATGTGATATCTTTTTTAAATATCATT
This sequence comes from Diadema setosum, assembly GCF_964275005.1. Classification (NCBI taxonomy): domain Eukaryota; kingdom Metazoa; phylum Echinodermata; class Echinoidea; order Diadematoida; family Diadematidae; genus Diadema; species Diadema setosum. The sequence goes on along the minus strand of NC_092703.1, from coordinate 6,582,386 downwards.
TTTTAAATCAATTTTTAAAATATCATTTTTAAATCACTGCTCCCAGTGGTAAACAATACCTTTAAACGACGGATCTATGCATCAGGCAAAATACCCCCACAGATGCTGCATATCAATGGAATGATTTCTGTTGTCCAAAATGAAAGTGCATATCATTCACATTCATTTGTGCACACAGTAAGAAATACTATTCCTTCACATAGAGATTACAGTACATTTTACAATCATAATCTCTTGGCAATACTTTTGTTCTGAAAATAGATTCTCCTCCCCCATCCCCCATCCATCCTGAAACAAAACATGATGCCCACCCTGCTCTCACAATGTGCCTGCCTCTGCCTCAACTTTAATGCACAAAGTGCCTGTCAGACAGACTTATCTCGCACACTGCAATGACATTGACAGCATTTAGCCGGCGCTGAAAAGGAGGTCAAAGGTCAGCATATGAGGGGGGGATGGGTTGGAAGAAGATGAACCAACGCAAAGGTCAAAACTTTGATTCAAATCTTCAAACATGCACATGCAAGGGGTGGTAGGCAGGAGATTGGGAATGTCAATGCCAGACAGTCTTTGTTGTCATGACGATACAGGGGATGCGGCAAGAGATGACTCCGCCTATCCTCTTCTATTTTTTTTTTTTTTTTTTGTGTGTGTGTGTGTATGTGTGCAGTCTGTCTCCTTCTTGCAAATGCCAGGGTCAAAGTTGGATTGGGGATCTATATAAAAGAATACCACAAGGATTCTCCTAGAACAATCCAGAAACAAGTGAACATGTTAAACCTTCTTACTACAGAGAGCTCTTTGGCAGAGCTGCTGTGTGGTCTCCATTTGAATAATTGCCCTGCCTCCGTTGGTGCTTTCTGAGGCTTCAGAAGTTTGGGGCTTTTGTTTTTTGTTCAAGGAACAGTTACAGACTGCACACATTCTGGCCACTGGTGGTGATGTTGGATCATTCTATTTCTTACCAATAGCAATTCATAAAGACGATGAAAACATGATAATGAAAACATCAAGAAGACATTATCAAAAGAGAGTGAGTCACAAAGAATGGGGTAAATAAAGGAACACATAGAATGTCTGGAAAAGGTGTTGAGGAAAGGTCATCAGACTTTGATAAGAAATAGAGAGAAGGATCACCGTGGAAGACTTACGAGAAGAATAGCAAGAAGGAGGAGACAGAGAAGGAGGGGCAGGGTATGATGAAGAACAAGAAAAGAAGATGGAGGAGGGAATAGAAAAGGAAAATGTCAAGACAGAAATGATGAAATATGCGAAAAACAAGAGTGACAGAAGAAATACTGATAAGAAGAGATGTAAATTAATAGGCACAAACATGAAGATACAGAGAAGCAATGGGAACAATGGGATGAAGTGGTTAGTTGTTTTTTTTTTCACAGAACAGATAAAGATGGGGACAGATTTGGAATGAGAAGACATGAGAGGGGCTTGTTCTACCAACAACTTACTCAATTTGGTCAAATAATTGAGATAAAACATCAGTTGAACTCCTTACTCTCATAATATGTCTGGCATACAAACTGCACTGTCTTCCGAAATAGAACCATCTTTACTTTATATACGCTATGGAGACGATGTTGTACTTGCCTACAGCTTTGGTACTAGACAAGACACCTAACGTTTACTCGTTTTCTTTAAATTCAATAGCGCATCTACTCCTATCAAAAAGATCGTACCACTATTCAGCTATTCCTCCTTGCCGATCAGAGTTGACAAATTAACTTCTTGCACCAGTTGCTAATGAGGCGGAATAATACATCCCCTCGAGATCAAATTTGATAATGGGGGCACGGCGATGTTGCAGAGTAGAAAGGCATTACGGATTGCAAATGGGATTGAATTAACCGTGTCGTGGAGCAGACTGCCGTGAAGCTTGAAACATCATTAGTACACAGTAGAAGCATAGACATGACTAATTTCATTTATTTTTTTTTCTTTGTCATTCAATATAATTTCAGATAACAAACAGAAGAGAAACACCTTGAATGTCAATGAACATTTTGTAGACACAAATAAACTGATGAATCAACAGTGTGCATACTGTTCTGCATACAACTCCTACCTTAAAATTATCCTGAAACTGCACTTTAACAGGGAACTGTTGATTTCAGCAGAAAATAATGATGGATAACAATTCCATGTCATAATAAATTTATTGAGACTGCAACGTGATCCCACATTTGACTCTCACGATTCCAATTCATCTAAACAATGGGGAAAAAAAAAAACATGCATTAATTGCCCTGAAACTTGATCATGGAGGCTGTAACCATAGTGATTATATCCATGACGACATTTGTTGATGACTGTTGTTTCAGTTGGCTTTGGAAAGCACACGGCAAATTAATCTTGTTTGCTGGTAGCATTTGAGAATGCTAGTTAACAGAGCATGGAAATTGCTTTCTAGCTGTGTAAATCTTTCACCCAAGACAATTTTCCTCAATAAGTCAAAGTTGTGACAGACAGATTTTTTAGATGGATGTGTGGCAACACGCTCAGGCAATCCCTTTCTACGAATTAAGTCGAGGCAAAGAAAAAAGCAACACCCACGAAGACAGAAATGATTTGCTAACACATGTACATCACTCACTCTTCCATGCTCTAAAATTGCAAGACAGTTTGTTATGATAAAAAACATGATTCTAGACAGATTAGGGTATAACGGATAACTTTTAAACAAAAATAAATGCATAAATATTTCAGCACAATGCCATCTTCCATCTTATTTAATTGTAAATTCTGAAGTACTTCTAATAAAACTTAGCAAGTTCATCAAGGGTGTTGTATTCAAGCCTGTAGAGTTGTGTGTGAATGTGTGATTATGTGCAAGAGTGCACTGCAGAGATGGGTACCTCTGCGATGTTACATGAGATGTTTACTTGTGTGCAAATGTAACGTGTGTGTTTGTGGACGCTCGAATAGCGACTCTTCATGAAAGTGAAGAGCCATGCATTTATTGATGAGTTTTGGTTCTGCGAATTTATGCACTGAATAAATGAATTGGATGTTCTCTCTGCGTGCGGTGGTACACACAAGCCTATTATAGTCCTCAAAGATTATCGATGTGAGGTAATCACTCAATGAGTACTGGTGTCCAATATGACTTGTTCTACTTTGTGCATGACCGTCTCATTGTTCAAGTTCTCAAGTGAAGGAGGAGCTACACCAATGATTGGATATGAAAATGAAATTCAGACAAAATATCCAAAGCAAAACTGACAGCAAGAGTGATGGTAATAATGATGATGATTATGGAATTTTAATGATGACTCAACACCAAATCGGTATTCTTTGCTTTACTGTCATGGCACTTTCTACTACACATGGTTAAAAAAAGAAGAAGTAATCAAGCGAATACAAGGGGATCATACATAATATACTCTTCCCACACAAATAGGGCCTAATGCAGCAACTTGGACCTAGCTACAGCTCTAGAAAAGACCTTTACTTTCAGATGGTAAACCATTCTGCATCCCACTACCAATACATTTTTCTTTTTCTTTCACTCTATATGTGTGTAGGTGTATATGTGTGTATCAGCCCTTGTGTATGTATATTTGTATATGTGTGTATAAACTGTTTCATGCATGTGTGTGTGTACATATGTGTCAAAAAGGGCTGGGTGGTGCTGCACTGCGGTCTGGTGCAGTATAGCTCTGATTAGTCTGGCATCAAGGCATCAAGCTTGTGAGTCCAACCATTTATCATAAATGACATGTCATATTTATATTAACCTTGAAGAAGGCTACTAATCATCATCAAATCACATCAAACATCAAATCAATAGAAAGGCTGAAAATACATGCAGGTTGTACAATGCAGGATATGGCTGAATCAGATATCAATGCCTGAAATAGATGAGACTAGTCATCTTGATGGAAAAGAAATAGCGGCAAGTCTGGAAATGAGGCTACAGGTTGAGCTGTCAGCGACTTCTAAACAGTTATCTCCATTGTATCCTTGTTCCCAAAGAACTTGTCTCCTCACACCCTTCAAATGATCACTGGCTGGAAAGCGCTCTCCCCAATGCAGGGAGGGCACGGCTCCATGCTGAAAGATAGCTGTCGCTTGTCATCACCATCCCTGTAGGGGAAAGCGATCGTCACGTAGAACAATGTTGCTATTTTCATTCTCCACTCATCAAATAAAACCTGGCAATATTTGGTATTTTGAATATACCTCGAAACAAAGGTGACTACAAACTGTGACATGTGGATAACTGCAAGGACTAATTTACACCTTGGGGAAGTTGGGTTCCCTTAATCAGTATTCTAATCACAGACCAGAGATTTCAATGCCCAATTATTCACTGAAAGTGGGCCTTTCCTAACAAGCCTGAACTTCGGAAGATAAAAATGACTAGAGGTGATCGCGAAATGGCTTTTACACTTGAACCAAGCAACATCATAAATAACATTATGACATCAGAGCACCGCAAACCTTGTACAGAAACTACTCATGGCCCTGCTTATGTGCTCACAAAACTATCCCTACGTACTTGAGCGTAAAAATCCTCTTACCTGTGAAGCACTCAAAACCTCAAAGGGATGGTACAGTATTGGTCGGGGTGAGAGATACCTGGAAACCACTTATTGAAATGTTAGAAAGCATACAATTCTATTAAAAAAAAAAAAAAACTAAAAAAAATGAAAATCGCTTTTGAAATGAGTGAGATATCAAAAAAATAAAGTGAAACAAAGCATTCCTAATAAAAGGTGGATCCCACCTTTCATTGATAACCTGATTCTTTTTTTCTTTAAGTGGACCTTTCTGACCAAGCAGTGGTACATGTGTATTCAAGGAACCAGAAAATGGTGCAGGCTCTGATGCAAGCTCTGATGATCAAATTTGGCAGTTGAATCACATTATTGCCTCATTTGTAAATAAATCTCAGCCACAAGATGTCTATGAATCATTTCACCTATCATAGCTAAAAGAGAAGATAAAAAATATAGCCCCTCAGTATCAAATGTGCAAACAACATGAATTGACAAATTAGAGTATTTTCACAAAGTTTGACAAACAATAAAAACTAACAGCAATTTAAAATGATTTCTTCCTGGGTAGAAAATGTCATAAGTAAACAACAACAACAACAACAGCAACAACAGCAACAACAACAACAACAACAGCAACAACAGCAACAACAACAACAACAACAACAACAACAGCAACAACACAATTCTACCAGAAAGCCATATTGTTGGATGATCTGTCCATTCCATTCTTTGTTTTATTTAATTCCATCTAGTTTTTCAGGTCTAAGGCTGAAGGAATCTTTGATATGTATACTGTTTTGTTTTGTTTCTACTTGACCCAGACTGCTTTTTGATTATGTGACTTCTCTGCATGCTACAAAATATGTATCAAGGTAATGCCAAACAAATGTACATCACATGGCACACAAATTCCCATTCCAGCTTCTTATTCAATCTGATCTATATACAGCTGCCTTTAAAGGCAAAACATAGTTCTGGTACGCCTGCAAAAGCTGTCAAATTTCACTCCCAAATGTGCATGTATGCCTAAGAAATGTGTGGAATAATGCTGTAATAACAAGATATTCGATGGTTAACGACGAAAATGCGAAATAATTAAAAAAAAAGGTTCGCCGGAGTCACAGTCTCAGAACTTACCCGATCGGGGTCAGGCTAAACTCGGACTCGGGGACAACTCGGCCTTGCTTTGATGGCGGGACGAGTTGTCCCTCTGGATTGTACAGTGTTGTAATATGGGAGCGGCCTGTAGCGCTTCGGGTTCTGGCTGGTCACAGTTAAGTTATGGTCCGAGTTGATACCAAAGACGCTTAACTGAAAAGACAGGAAAGTGCGCACTAATCCTGTACAAAACAAGTGGACAGCGTGCAGTCCTCAAGCGTATTACGCACATCACCTGAGACGCGCTGTCTTTGAAGTTGTTTTGAACATTGTTTATCAAGCATCTTTGATTGTCTTTTCAGTATGGCGATCACGAACTGCATGTAAATTGTCTGAAATAGGGCCGAGTTTTCCCTGAGACTGAGTTAGTCTGGATCCTTCTGGAATAAAAGTCGGTATACCGACTCATACTTTTTTATCTCAAAATACTCCAAAACAAATCCTCATCCCGGCAAATCGCCTCAGCCAGGTAAGTTCCTTGGTAGACTCTTTCGATATATTGCAAGCAAATATGAAATGGTGCCAGACGGGTTCTCAAACCCTTACCAAAGCTATGTTTTCACTTTAAATACAGTGATATGGTGATACAGTGACTTTTGTTTCTTCTCCCTTCAGGAGCATGGAAGAAATACAGCTGAGTATCAACAAACCTAAATACTTTACAACAATTGATAAACATGTAGATATAAAAAAAAATAATATATATATATATATATATATATATATATATATATATATATATATATATATATATATATATATATATATTAAAAGCTTTTACAGCAAACAAGTACAGGCAAGAATCAATTGAAATGAAATATATGGACTAATAACATCACATTAAAAAAGTCTTTAACTGTTATACTCTAGTTTACAAAAGACCAATTTCTCAATATGTAGTGCATTGAAATGTCTACCTGGGCTTTAGCAGCTGTTCCTGCTGTTTAGGGGTTGTTTAATACATGACCATTAAACAAATGCAGTTGAAAAATAAATCAATAAGAATTGAACTCCTTCAGTTATACTTTTAAATGTACATCATATTCATCTAATTGTATAAACTTTACCATCCAAGCCTGTCATATAAACCGTACAATATGTGAACCTTTTTCAAAACAGTCTGGTCTCGGATAAATGTCTACACATGGCTTCAAAATTTGTTTTTTAAAAGAAAAGTTTTAACACCTTGTATATTTTAAAACAGCAGTATCACAAGCGTTTAGAATGTAAACTCTTAAATGCTCTGAGAATCATATCTTTAATTGCTCATTGTCAATCTTGACCCAGTTATAAAAATAGGTACCTGGTAATGCTCGGGTAATTATAATGGTAAGGCTTGTGCCGATAAAGCTGCGCCGATGCTGAAGAGGCTACACTGGCTATGGTAAGGCAAGATAATCATGAATGCTGTTATCAAGATTCTACATAGAGGTTTCACACTTAAAAAAAAAAAGAACTTGTTTGTGAGTTATGTTTTGTTTCTAAAACCTGTTTCTATAAGGCGTGTGTAGACCTACATACATCAAGTATTCACACATAAAAACAAGCCACCTGGCTGGCTAACACATAAACTACAAAGAATTTTCAATACAACGGTTGTACCACACACACTCCGGCCTGGACATCACACAAGTATATGCTGATATGCTTATATGCAGGAGTATATGTGGATTTATAAGCACTCCAGCTGACAAAAGTGAGTAATGTGGGCAAGCTAGTTTCTACCTCCTCAATTGTTAAAAAGGGTGAAAATGCTCAGACTGCAAACCATGCACCCAGAATTTTAATAGAAAACCTTAAGTGGAAAGCAGCTCTAGGCTATGACCGGCCAGACATACAATCAGAAAAGTGTTTTGGGAAAGACTCATTCACACATGCATACTGAAATATTTTTTAAACCATTGAAGACAAGTCCTCAGTATACTCGGGCAGTTGTCTATGGGAAATGCACGTTGTAGCAAAATCAGCCCATCCTCAACGGGTCAAAAACACTACTCCATACTCAATTAGCATGAAACAAGTTAAGAAACCCAGCAAGCAACTTTACAAGTGAGTTCTTTGTGCTATGTGAAAGCCCTCTGGGATACAGTGTAGCAAAACTCACAAAACTTTTTTCTGTTTGGTCTTCCTTATGGGCATTCAGAAACAGGGGGCGTCTTTCACACTCCTAAAACTTTAAACAATCTTTATCTGAAGAATCCACATTGTATCTCGGTAGAGCTTGTCAAAACTGGGATCAAAAGTGCGACAAAATTTGCCATGTGTGCTATTTCTGTCTCCATCGCTTCCTTTGAATATCGTTCCACTTCCCGCTTCTGCTTTAATCCATTTTCAGTCACTCTCCAGATAAAAGTTCTACTTTATTATGTAGGATATGACTCTCATAGTGGAGATTGAATTTGACGAGTCTACCACTGAAGTTGCCGACTGACATCATAGCCGCATCCATTTTGTTCTGCTTCGTGACAACATCTAGCAAGCACTTTTAGAGCCAGTGAGGCTGAGTGTTTTTTTTTTTCTTTTTTTTTTAACCCAATGATTATGAAAACATCTTCAGTTTAATTATTCATGTGAGTGAATCATTGTAAAGGGATGTCAAATGTGGCAGTATGTCCGTGAGGCAAATATGTCTCCCAGCATTCAAACCCTGTCTATTAAACACATCTTGTGTTGCTACGTAACTGGGGAGCTGCTGTCATTAAGGGTGCAAATATTTTGTGGCACAGGACTCGGGTACACCGAGGCCCCGGGGCTCTGCTCATTGTCAGCACTGTTCCATTAAACATCAACGAAGAAAAGAAAAAAAAAATAAAGCATCTCATCCAATTCATCCAATTTGCAAAGCAGAATGAAAATATTTCTGGTGTAATCATGGAGGGGGAAAATAGATGGTGTTACGATATCTCAATCTTCGTGAGATCAATCATGTTGTAGTATCAGTCGTAGTGTGCATTACGGTATCTCATGCACACTACTTCCTATAAACCTCCCTATGTGCCAAATCTCATGCAGTATCATATAATGTCAACTTAGAGTAAACTTTTGTGTGTTACCATCAAATTGACCCTTCCATGACCATCATTCCAAACTGATGATGATGCTGATGCTGATGATGATGATGATGATGATAATGATGATAATGAAACAGCATTTATATAGCACCATTTATCTGTAGAAACATCCAAAGGTGCCTGCAATACAAGCTAAAATGTGTCTCCATGTTTTATCTCTCCCACAGCAATACGTGCTCTCATAGCCATAAAGAATAAACAAAGTAGTTCAAGGAAATCAAGTTCTGTCTCTGATACTTCATGTTTTTTTTAAGTCCAGCCAAACACTGACTTTTAACCCGTTGAGGACGAGTCCCGAGCATACTCGGGCAGGTGTTTATGGGAAATGTGTGTTGTAGCAAAATCAAACCATCCTCAATGGGTTACAAGCATAGACTGATGTGCCATAGAGTGAGAAATGGGTAGGTTAGTATTCTATATATCTATCAGCTTTGTTTTGTTTTGGTTTTTTTTTCCTTCTTCTGCTCCAAGCAGGGACCAAACTGGAGTATCTGCCAGTGCCTAGAGTTAGTGCTACATTTGATTGTGGATGAAAGCCAGCTCCTCCCTCCCTCCAAATAACATTGATGAGGGTGTTGAAGGTTTGGCTGACACAGCCTTGAGACTCAGGAGATAGGATCCTCTCGTCTCTCTCGGTGGCAAGAAAAATTTAAACGTGGAATGCAATCCCCGAAAAAATAAATAATTTGTCCCATCCCCTCTGAAGGCACATCTTCTCTGGGTCTTGTCTCGGGATGAGGAGATGGAACCCCGTTGCCATGGGGACTGGTGTCCTTATTAATGAGATCGCTAGAGAAGCCTTACAACATGCACAGCGAAGGACCATGATACATGTTCGCTGGCCTCAAACCAGGATCTGAACAAAAAGATGAAAACTCATGAAAAGAAGGGAACTGTTTTGGAGAAAGCATACTCAACACTGGATTAAGTAATGATGTCACATCCTCGGTCTTCTTGCAAAACATCTGTTTCCTGTTTCCTTTCCTCGTTTTGCATTGATATAAACTGTGGTGTTTACACTTTGTGGAAGGATACATGGAAAGGTACACGATTCACTCCACAGCATAGAGTGATACCTGAGATACTTATTTGCAATCCTGGGGCTAGATATATAAAAAGGACATTTCCTTTGTGCTATCAAACACCACCACTTAAATGAACATTTCTTTTCCTTGCAAGTTATCATCAAATGATGGTCTTAACATGTCTATAAAGTGTGCTAATATACTTAAACCCATTCGATACTGAATTCTGAATCCCCATGGACTTAATACACAGGCCACCAGGTTCCCGTATGGAACAGGTTAATATCTGCACTTTGCCAGAAGTTTTTTTCATACATCTGAATATTTTGTCTCTCGTTTTGTTTTTGTTTTTTCTTTTTTTTTTTTTGTTTTTTTTTTTGTTTGGAGAGTGATGACAAAAAAATGTCTGCATCTATTTTCAGGCCATGCACAGTTTTTCCTCCATATTTCATTAGATGCATAATGAACCAAAGATTCTTTTCTTAGTTACTCTAAACTGTCTCAAAATTCGATTTCTAAACTCTTAATTCTGTCCTACTTTTGTTTGTATTCTTCTACATCCTGGTTTTGCTTCTTAATATGATGATATGAGCATGGGAACGACTGTAAAAATCTTACACCAGATAGCAAATTTTGGTATTATTGGTGTCGCGCATATCGAATCATCGGCCAATGTCTGTGTCTCAAAGTGCATCGCGTGCGGAGAAATTCGGCAAACAAAATAAAGTCCATCAAAGGCACTGACAGTGGATCCACTCAGCCCAGACGCTGGGACCGGAACATCCCATTCTCCTTGGTGGAAGGACGACCGGTGCTAAGTTTGCATATACTTTATGGAATATCATTTATCAATGTGTGCCCTAAGGTATATTTGCCTACCCGTAGATTTTGCGTGTTGATAGTCTAAGCAAATACAGTCTCTTCTTTCACCTTTCATATTTGACTGACTTCCTGAGCATTTTTGACTGAGGGGTTATGAGGAGAGGAAATTGTCGAGTTATTTGTGATCGTAAGACCACGGGTAAAAAGAAAAGGATGATCGCAGCTCAGCCTCCTCCCCTCCCCCCATCCCATATCATCACGACAAGAAGTGTCAATATTGACTGGCAAATTAGCACTTGTAGTTTGATGTGAAAAGAAACAAGCAAGAAATATCTTGGGGGCAAGTAAGTGCACGAACTAGTTGATACAAGACACGCAAAGGACACCATAGTGTCATTCACACAGACAGATATAGCGGGACGTTGATTATAATCCAAATACCGAGATTTTTTGTACCCGTTCAGATGGACAGAAATATCCCATTAATTAACGATGGCAATAATTTGTCGGTCAAACTGTGCAATTTCTAATGTCCGCACGGGCAAGAATTTAAAGATATGGATCAGGAGGTAAATCTTGAAAATGGATCCCGCTAATTCTTGTCAGTGTGAATACCATTCATAGGGCAAGGCTTAGTTCAAATTGCAAATCAATACTGGCATTACGACTGGTAAATGCACTGCATAGAAATCAGTGTCAATGGCAAATTAAGGGTAGCAGCCCCTTAAAGAAGAACTCCACTCCAAAATTTTATCAATTTCATAAGAGAAAAATTCCCTCCAGAACAGCGCAAAAAGATCAAAATCGGATATAAAGTAAGGAAGTTGTGTCATTTTCAAATTTCAAAATTATAGAGTTGACTGTAAAAGTGAAAATTTTTGCGATGTGGAAATTTTTGTGCATTTCACGCTACCAGAAACCAGTGCAAAAATAAAACACACAAATATTTTTGCCTGTCATATGTGACCTGCTTCAACAAAAGGGTCTACAAGTCGAGGGAGGTCGATTTTCTGAAAATAACATGACATTATTTCCTTCCACTTCCGCCTGAATTTCACATATAACACGACTCATAAAATTACTCCATTGCGGAGATATTGATGATTTTATGAGACCATGTTGAGTGATCTAGGAAATAAGCGTTTCGAGAAAACCGCCTTCAAAGTTTTCTGATGCAATCGTGATCACAGGGAGTTACATTTTAAGACAATATACTTTCACCTCTTGACGATAGAAGGTCTACTCATGGCAACCCCAGCAATGTTCATTCAAGCCAGTGGTCTACACACAACCAATCAGTAACCAGGACACCACGTACTGACCAATAAGATCACTGACTCGTTGCTAAGGGTGGAGTCTATCTGCAGCACTAAATCCAAATCTTCAGACACATTTCTATTCTGTTGAAAGTTGGAAAATCATGGCCCAGAAAAATGCTAATTTTTTTCCTTTCCTTTGATCATTTAACCTCGAAATTTTCCAGAGATGATAGACGGAACATAAGATTACAACATTATGCCAACAACGGAAATTTGATGGTTTTGATCGATTTTGATGATCTGACTTCAAACTGGATTTTCTCAGCTCAGCCGTCAGTGACTTTCGAATCCCTTTGCTGTGGCGGGTCACATTATGTTCCACTAATAAGTGTTTTGATTCTGTGCAATCAAAAACACACAAAATTCATCTCACCGAGTCAAGCTTGAAAATTGCTCACGCAAAAATAACCACTTTTCCAGTATTTATTTTTGGGGTGGATTTCCTCTTTATGGGTTACGGCAACCATACACCTACCCTGCCCTTTCTGTTATCCATTTTCTCCTGTAATCTTTGAACAGATTTGATACAATCCGGTGCCATTCACTGCTATAAAGCATAACCAATGCACCATTGATAGAGAAATGCATTGATGTATTGCTGTTGTTGTTGTTTTTATAATCATTCTGCTGCAGCATGCACTACAAAATGCAATGTTCAGACAAAATACAGTTAGGTAGTGCCCACATTTGAATTTGAACCCAAAACCAGACATGCCCAATTGTGGACATTTTCCTGCAAAATTGTAATGTGAGTTGGTTGGGCTATTCTTGGGGTATTCCTCATCAGACTTACAAAACTCTTTTCCACGCTCTGTATCCGGTAAGAGCTAAAACACAAAAACAGACTCACTCTCACAACACAGGCCGGCTGGTTGCCATAACAAGGGGGTATGATACCGCAAATAGATTTTGCGCCAAATTCGCATCTTCCTAAATTGTCCGCGACGGCATCAAATATAGAACAGGGAGGATTCTTTTCGCTCCTCGGTGAGAAAACCACATGTGCTCCCTTCCTACAGCTGCCACGAACAAACACCTGAACATAAACTGATGAGCAGCGTGTTGACACAAACACATGAAATAGACTTTTATGGATCCCACTGGTGTATGAGCTAGCTAGTCCTTTATAGCTCATGAGTCTAAGAGGTTGTTTATTGACCCATGACATAAAGTTAACAAGTACACATGCACTTTAATTGACGAGCCAGGGATAGAGACTGTAAAGTCACTTCACAAGAATGGATCAAGAAAGTCAACAACAATCCTCACAACCTCAATAAGATAATAACGCTAGTTGTGTTTACACGTGTAACACTTTTCCACTCAATGCCTTTCAATGTCTGTTATTAGACATAAGTACCATACTGGAAGCATAATCAAAACATTGTCAAACATTTTACATGATGGTAAATTATTGCAATGAATTCCTCAATGCTGTCGTAAATCAAACAGTAATCTGTACAGGGGAAAAGCCACTCAAAAGTACTTTGCTATTTAAATAGACGTTAGAGCAATATCTTTTATAGAGACATCTTCCAAGCATTCTGTCCCAGTTTAACTTCCAAAAATATTGTTCTATCATATATCAGCATCTAAGCTGTTAAAATGAAACTAGAAAGGGGGAGCTTTTCAGTTGGAAATGAGACAAGATAACTATGTGGGATATTTCCTGCATTGAAGAACAAGAAAAGAAATTAAAAATCAAACACCAACTCTGTATATGTCCACACCTACCATTATCACCTTGACTGATGAGCGTTCTCCAGACAACAGTTTTCCTGTTTATAATTCAGGGTCGGCCCAGGTCCAACAAAAAGTGGACTGTCATCCTATCATTCTAAGTCACTACACTGTTATGGTGTATCAATGTGGATTATGATACAACAGAAATGAAAATATTCCTGTAATCCTTTTTTTTTTTCTTGCTCAGTAAGATGACTAATTTGGGTAATCAAAGTACAGATTAAGGTAGAATAGTTCATATATACAAAATTAAAACATTGCAATAGATTTATAATGCAGAAATGTATTTGATCAGAGTTCTTGAAAATTAGACCCGTTCATTCCAACATTATAATATCTTGAGTGTTTCACAAGAATTCTGGGGTGTTACATGCACACAAACAATTGTTGAAGCAGCAATGTAGTATTTCCCTGTTCTGCTCTGTGTACTTTGGTGCATATTTTATTTATCAGTCGTGAGCGGCCATGTATCGGAAATACCGCAATGCATCGCACATTGTATGCGGGGCCTAACGACTCACGCAGGTGACTGCTGCGGATTTGAATACCACGAGAACCCTAACTAATCCACGTTGGTCAGCATTGTGAGAAGCTAGGCCATCTAGCCTCCAACTATGAGGCAACTTGTGTAGTAAGTGCTACTCCATTTTTTTTTAAGGCACTGCACACATATGGTACATTGTACACAGCACCTGACTAAAGTCTTTATTTGTACTCTATATATAATGAAGAACATGAAATGCTGCTCAAACTGATGCATAATGCAGCTGTCATTTGTATGACGCACCTCTTGACCCCCGGGAAATGTGCGTCATGGTCGCGTCAAGTACCACCAATTTGATGACGCGTGGTGCCGTCACGGGAGCAAAATGTCCGTCACAATACTGACCCATTATGTGCGTCATAGTCGGTCATTTAACCAGAGTGTGTCAAAAGGTTCGTTAATGGGACCGTCATGTAATTTTGCGAGGCTTCTTGCATGGGGCATGGTATCCCTCCGTAACAGAATAAAACAAACTCGCGATCGCGAGTCGGCCGAATTCACCGGCTCCTGGAAACGCGAAAATGACACAATTTTCAATCAGTTTTATTATAACATACTGATACTCACTTCATTCTCGTATGTCTTCTTTTTCTATCTGATGTCAGACTAAAGGTCTTTTCAGAAAGTTTGAGTACAAATTTGCTCCAAAACCACACTACCAAACACGATTTGTGATTAAAATCATCACATACAGCCCGCGGCATCGCGAAGCTCGCTATCCTTCAATCGCATTCACTGTATGTAGCATCGACCGTCGACCGTGGAACCTGCAGCGAGCAAAACCACGTGCGTGATGTCGACCATGTGGTACATGACGGTATTGTATACATACAGTACACGCGTACATACGTATACAGAAGGCGAGGCATGGCAGAGGCCAGGCCCCAAAACACATACAAACGATTATGGAACTAACATTACTGAAAGTCTATTAAAACCTGCATTAACTTAAAATAGTAAATTCTATTTAAACACTAGCCATATAAACCATGTACCTAACTTGGGTTTAATAAGGTTCGTGTTTAAATAGGCAGGGGCTTCAATCAAGCTGTTTTCGAATCGGGGAAGGGGAGGCGGGAGGTTACGGAAAAAAATTACTGTGGCCAGGCCGTAGTTTCGCGAAACTAGATAGTTTGCCATAGCAACGTGTATATCAAAACACGCGTTTCTATGGGATGTCCATGAACTAGGGAACGGTTTAGAGAAATTCGAAGTCATTCGAGGTTGAAGTGGTTTTTTCCTACGCATTTTTTTTTGTTGTTGTTGTTGTTCATATCTAAAAAAAAAATTCGATTTCTTAATTTTTTTCAACTGGTATTTGGGAGTCTTGTAATATATTTAAAATGTTGATAGAAATTTCTGAATATATTCAGAAAGTACGCCTAGAGGCGCCTACTGTTTGGATAAATGGTAAACATGCAGTCTACGTTCGATACGAAGAAATCATTACGTCTTTCACGAGGAAAAACATACAAAACAAACAAAAAACACCTACGAACAAATGTTGATAGCCAAAACTTTGATAAGTAATAAGCAGTTATCATGAGCGTGAACTGAAATTAATTGTCATGATTTTGTTGTCTAACCAGGTGATGACTGCATCTCATTGAACCTACTCGTAGTGAATTTCTCTGGGCATTTTTAATTGACTGATTAATCGATCTTTTTTTTTATTGTTCAGGGAACATAAGATATTCGATCAAGTACATTATATTCGACTGTTTGATGTTTCCTACTATGCGCCAAAAGAAAGGCTATAGAATCACGATATCTTTGCAATGATTCCTTTAATTCAACTAATGAGCTGGTTCTTCGATCGATATTTCCATGATATTTACACGCTGTTTATTCCAGTGCGCGCATTCTTCCGTCTGGCACGCACCTGGGTGTGGCACATGCTTTTGTGGAAATTTCCACAAGGGGAGAGGGGTGGGGTGTCAAGTTTCTTCGAGCCGAAGAGACTGCATGTAAAACAATCTCTTCGCTCTAATTTATTGTCATTCGTGCTTTCCCCTTATTCTTTGCTGATATTGAACATTTAGATTTAACTTTACGAAGGTTGGTAGCACGTGGTTCTATTTTGTTGTGAGGTGTATGTAATTTCTTTTTTTTATCATTCTTGGAAAGGAAAAGAAGAGTAAGGGGGAAAGAAGAATAAGAGGGAAAGTAAAATGGAACGAACGGCACATACACTCAGCATTCACAGTAAGCCGTCTTTTTACACCAGCATAGTTATCATCATCACCATCAGACATCACTCAGACCATTTTAGCCTTTTCCTATCAACATTAAGAAAAATAAATAACAAATACAAAGTATCAACACCTCCCAACAACACAAATATTTAGAAAAGACAACACACGGCACACTACAGCGGCTGGTATCAAACTTCGTCGCTTCGATTCGAAAAAGTATTGCAGCAAAGCGGAGAAATCGCCGTTACGAAAATAGCAGTGCGAGACACTTGAAAGAATTACGTCAAATACTTCAAAGTATAAAGGGAACGGATGAAGTGATATAAAATGGAAGAAATCGTACCAAACGATGTGTGAGAAACGACAGTGGAGAACGGCAAGTTTAGTAGTAGGCTTAGGCCCTAGCAACAGTTTACAGCACCGAAAGCTACGCGAAAATAAGGTGAAAATAAATACACATTGGAAACTCGGTATTGCGACAAGATCCTTAGGATCAAGTCAATAAACGATACAAAACAAAGGAAATCAATTCATTTTGACCGGAAAATAGTTTGTTATAAGTATTCTGTTGTATGAGATCTCCTTTGATATGCCGAGAAATACATCGAGCTTCCACGATACTCGGGAAAGACAGTTCGAACGCTTTTCACCTGCGCATACTGCAGTGCACATCAATACACGAACAGAAACTCACCTCTTCCTTGCAGAAAAATGATGCAATAACGTTACAAAAAACACACACAACACTCTAAAAATCATTTCATACTTGGGAGGCAAGGGACAAGCGGATGAAGAAGAAGAGAAAAAGAAGCAGACATTGCACAACGGAATGCTTCTACCCCGATTCGAATCGAAACAGGGTACTGGAGTGTAGTGGCAGCTGGCTACAGTGTGCAGCTAAGCTACTATACTAACGCTCCCCAGCCGCCCACAACATGGGGATACAGTACCACGGCGATCGAAGTAAACATCCAGGGTCCGTAGGCGACAGGGATTCACGCGGGCGAAGTTCCGTTCGGTGTACACAGTTCGCAGGCAGCGAATTGCGTGAGCGCACACAGAGTTCTGCAGCATTCCAGTCTGGCACGTACTGCGAATAACATGTGCGTCAAGGGTCAGTCATTTTCACGAAGAGGTGCGTCACCATTTTGACTGGTTAATGCGTCAATGTCTCATAGAGGTGGGTCACTTTTTGTGACGGAGGGTACGTCATGGTACCTAAAAGGTATGACGCACATTGGTACTTTGACGCACCTATCCCGGGGGTCAAGAGGTGCGTCATACAAATGACAGCTGCATAAGAAACAGTAACATTTGCACTTTTGTTCTTCCCTTCTCGGAAATTAAGTTAAAAAAAGATAGGACTAGAAATTCTGTACTGCAGGTTCAGATTTCACTATTTTGATAGAATGTCACAACGGTCGTTGCTTGTTTGTTTGTTTATATTCTGTTTGTTTGTTTATTTGTTTGTTTGTTTGTTTTACAATGGAGTTGCTGAAGATTGTGAGAGTATTGAAAAATACTATCAGTAAATCTTTAGGGCAATACAGGCCAACGTGGATAGTGGGATACAACCATCACAATCACTCACCTGCTTTAGGAGGAAAGTGGCATTGATGTGCATTGTGATGTCATCCAAGGGAGCCAGACCACGGGGAAGAAGACATTGGTGTAAAACAAAAGAGAGAGAAGAAAAGATTTGATGCAATTAGCATAATGTACCAAGACCAAATGCAAGCATAATATGAAACAAACATATAGCTAGCACTGACACAAAAGCTACCCATCTCATATATACTCACTAAACCCATTGAGGGCGGACTGATTTTGCTACAACACGCATTTCCCATAGACACCTGCCTGAGTATACTCGGGACTCATCCTCAACAGGCTAATGTGTGTCTGTGCCTACAGGACCATTAAAACAGGAAGAAAAGCTAAAGAACAAGTGATATACAATGTACCAATAATTCACATTCTTTGAACTCATCATGAGACACTGCAAAAATACATTATCTTTATTTATACATCACACACCCCTGCACATCAGAGTCAATTTATTTCCTTGAAGATGCAAACTAGAATGTACAGAAAAGAAATGATGTTCATGAAATTGACACAGTAATGACCAAATTGAGTCAAGAAAACACAGGCACTTTCTCGATCCCCCCCCCCCCCCCATAAAAAGAAGAAGAAAAAAAAAGAAGAAAAGTTTATACCAACCCTATTCCCGGCCATGCCTCTCTCATAAACATACACACACATACACAAAAACAATCAATCTCCTCTTTTAAAGGTAGGGGATACCTTTTACAGACCTCCCAAAATGCAGCAAAACATTAAATATGAACCTCAGGGGACTTGTTTAGGCCACTGCTGAGAAATTTGGAAGTCAACAGTTATCTACAATTTGAATAATGCACAAAACTCAACTACTCAGTAGTTCTGTGTGTCAGCCACACTTAAGCCTTTTTGTTGCAGTCTTCTGTATTTTTTATCTATAAACACAAATCCAAAAGTATAAGAGCTGATGTAATAACATATAGAGTGTGTGGCAAGAATGTATATGAAAATGTTTGTAAGTTTTGATGAACTTTCTTCACAAAATATACATGATGGACACACATGCAGTGCATGGGTCTGCAAAGGTAGCCTAGTAATGTACTGGAATTTACGGTGAGCCCCGAAAAAAATTCAATTCAAAATCTAATGGTCAATAAAAATGTACTAAATGTTACCTTCCACTTTCAATACTTTATGGGAGTTTCTAAAATGATACTCTCTTCAACATACCAGTGCTGTATTTATACAACTCTTCATTTGAGGCATGCAAATGGGATTCCCTACCTTTAACATTGCAAATGCACACAAACACCCACACCAAAACACAAACACACACAAACACCCACACCAAAACACAAACACACACACACACACACACACACACACACACACACACACACACACACACCCCCGGTGATGCCCACACAAAATCTCATGGATCAACATTTATTTTTCTACAGAGCTACCGTCAAGCAGGCGGTAATGAATAATGATGAGAATTAGCCAGAGCAATAGGACTGACAGGGCAGATGCTCCCCTTATCTTCACAATTCACATCTGAGAACCTGCAAAATTAATCAAGGTCACTGGAAGCTAACGATCAGAGCTGCATTTTGCATACTTTCCCCCCCCCCCCCAAAAAAAAAAAACAGTTTTGAATACCAAAAGAGAAATGAACCAAGCACCTCATGATAACTTCCCTGTTTGATATAATCTTTGAGAGCTATTTTTGTCTCTTTAGTTCACGACCAATATCAAAAGCTCAAAGCCGTCATCATGAAGTCTCTTCAGAAATTGATTTATGACCAAGCATTTATAACCACACAGTCACTTTGCTTCCTACAGCGGATGGTAAAATGAGTCACAAGGGTCTGCCATTCATGCTTCCACTGCAAAATGGTGGCATTCTGATGAAAGTTGTTAAAAAGCTAAACACCAGCCAAAATACTGCCACAAAAAGGCACAGAGCAGAGTGTGATTCTACTCTTTCACCTGAAGGACTGCGCTCTCCTAGTGCTTTCCTAGTATGAACGAATATTGTTACCACAAACCCTTCTCCCTCAAATGTTGTTCCTGAAAACCAGAATTCTGGCCCAAGTACTATCTGTCAAAGCAACAACTAATGCATGGAAACCTGGAATAAAAGTTATTGAAAGGTGCTAAATACAATATACACAGTCCTGTGGATGAAACCAGCTCCTCAGAAGAGATGGTCCAAAAACTTGCACACATGAAAGCAAATAAACCAGCCTATCATAATAGGAAAACATTTGATTTGTTTTTACTCTATGTAGCAATTACAATCTTTCAGGGTATATTTGAAGTTCTATACAATATTTCGACACAGCCGTGTTATCATCACTTTGTCATGTAGAATGCCTCTGATATTGGACGTTATTGACTCACTATCATACAGCATGTATGACCTTAATCTTCCTTTATTATTATCAAGGTTTCTTTGCTAATAAGACCCATGAACTTTGTCAGCAGACTGGGGATCAGGTTTGTCAACATCCTACCACTTGACAAGGTAGACCCAGAATGGGGGATTAAATGGCTCTCTTGAATCAGTAGCACATTAACATCTCAAAGCCATCGCTTCATTTACATGACCTTCATGCAGATTGAGTTACTCACCTACAAGGTTGTGGTAATGAGAGTCAAGAGATATAAACTCTCTTAGTCCCACCTACTACATATCCATGTACACTTTCAGTGGCATCGCAACACTGTGGCATCGAGGGGGTTCAACAAACTTTTCAAAAACTAGGACAAAATGGGTCATGCACAAAATCATTTCAGGATTTATCAATAACGTGACACTGCCAATAACTTGAGGTACTTCCAACCCCACCCAGTATTTAATCCTCCTTTTGATGTGTATACTATATTTTGGCAGTTTGTGTGCTGATGGTTTCAGCATAACAGACATGTGATCCTTGCAAATGTGGAAGGATATAATGCAGGTTGATTCCAGGTACTAATAAATATTATGATTCAAAACCAAAATATTGAACAATTGAATAAACTGAAGAAGAAGGAGAAGAAGAAGAAGAAGAAGAAGAAGAAGAAGAAGAAGAAGAAGAAGAAGAAGAAGAAGAAAAAGAAAGATGAAGAAGACCACAGAGATGATGATGATGATGATGATGATGATGATGACTACAAAGAACCAGGAGGAGGAGAAAAAGAGGAGATGAGGAGGAATAGAAAGAAGATGAAGATGAAGAAGAAAAGTACAAGAGCACGTAGAACAATTTCTCAAATTTCATCATGTGAAGAAGCTCTTTAGATATATTTTCAAGATGTTGTATTTCAAGGAGGTGGTTCTACATGAAATGCCGTTTTCAGAAGATGGAAAGGTAATCGTGAGCAAAGATAGAGTGGCGAAGTTCTGCGTAGATTTAAAGTTGTGCAACATTCAGTCTGCATTCATCATGATTATCTGATACTTGCAGCAAATGCTTGCACTCTGTGTAAAGATGACCCTATTCACATTTGAAGAAATGCATCATCAAAATAAAACAGCCCACCCTGCCTATATTCAACGTTATTTATCATCCCAGCAAATCCCAATTCTGTATACTCAGATTACCCTTTTAATATACACTTGAAGAAGTAAATAACACAAACTCATTTTCTCCCTCTTTTTCTCTCTTTTTCTTCCCTTTCTCTAATATACACTCATCTATATACAAATGCATGTATATATATATATATATATATATATATATATATATATATATATGATGTATATATGTGTAATATATCTGTATATATGTATATGTCTACGTATATTTATATACCTGAGATCATATGCATACACTCCTTCTCTTTAAATACTCATATACACATCATCCTTTTGTCTTGTCTATACTTCTCTATCTCACTTTATACTTACTCCTCACATTCACGCTTCATCTTTTCATCTTTAATATTTCTTTCCTATGCACACACACACACACACACACACACACACATGCTCACTCTCACTCTCTCTCTCTCCTATACTCTCACTTTCTCCCACTCTTTTTCTATTCTGCGTCTCTCCTCAAGGAAGTGCACTTGATCCTGAGGTCCGATCTCAAAGTGGTAAGCAGACCTAGTCCTTTTCCTGTTATGCTACAAGTGGCTCGAGGGGGGCTCCATAACAATGCCATTCTGTGATTCCTTGCTGATATACACGTCTCTCCTAGGTGACTTTAAAGGACAAGTTCACCTTCATAAACATAAGGATTGAGGGACTGCAGCAATATTAGTAGAACACATCAGTGAAAGTTTGAGGAAAATTGGACAATCGATGCAAAAGTTATGAATTTTTAACATTTTTGTGTTGGAACTGCTGGATGAGGAGACTACTAAGGCTCATGATGTCATATGAGTACAACAGTGTAAAGAAAATGTAAAGAAAATTCAACATATTTTCACTTTTTTCGCATAATAAACAAGCACTTGACTTGCCTCTTTCTAAAGACAATGGGAATAATATTACCCATAACATATGCCAGTAACGAGTCAAGGGAATGTGTACTTTTTTCAAAAGATGAAATTTCGTGAAATTCTTTTTATATTTTCCTTATATTGTTGTACGCATGTGACATCATACACTCCAGTAGTCTTCTCATCCAGCGGTGACTGCACAAAAACTTCAAAAATTAATAACTTTTGAACGGATTGTCCGATTTTCCTCAAACTTTCAATGATGAGTTCTACTAATATTGCTACATTCTCTCAATCCTTATGTTAATGAAGGTGAACTTGTCCTTTAACGCTGTAGTTGGTTGGTGCGAAAAGTGAGCCCCAAATGGCACTAGCCAGTATAGAGTCTTCTCACCTATCCTGGGCCGTGGTTCGAGTGCTCAAAAGCGGACAGAAACGTACCATACCGCATCGTACTGTGCCGTGCCAGATTGTGAGCGTTTAAGCGCTCTGAGGAGATACCAAATATCATGAGCCATTATCATGAGTTATTTAAGTATCATGAGTTATTTTGGGACTCGAGACAAGGGCCCCGTGGAGGGGTCACAATTTTGGAGCGCAAGGGTCATAATGCACCTCGTGCGCTCATGCTACATACAGGTGTTCCTAACAAAAAAAAGAATAAACTCTTGTATGGTATTGCACTGTACATTCTTCTCATGTCAAATTAAGGTACAGTACGCCTTTGGGCCACTTTGCATCAGAGGCTTTGTGGCATAGTACCATACTGTACGCTTTTGGATCGCATCAGGAATTCGTTTACGTTTGGCATGGTATGGTACTCTTTGAGAGCATTCGAGTGCTCTTCCAGCATACACTAGGTGCTGTACAGTATTAAGGTGCACTTCAGGAGCATGCCTGAACACACCCACGTCTTCCTGTGATGCTGAAGTCTCAGCAATATGATGCAGTATGTACTATTACTGGATTGTGTTTTATGGTCTTTTTTTCTCTTATAAATTTGTTGTTTTCTGTATTTTTTCAGTCTTTTTTTTTGGATAATTTTTGCAATATTTTCTTCAACATTTTCTTTTTAATTGAGAAATTAATGCGAGTATGGATGTGTCACGATTTATCAACCTGTTGAGGACGGTTTTGCTACAACACGCATTTCTCATAGACACCTGCCCGAGTATACTGGGGACTCGCTCTCAACAGGTTAACAGAATGCAGACCTGTGCAGGTCAGTGAGCTTCCTTCTTATTTTGCTGGAAATTTTTTCATCAAGCACTTTAGCCTTATTTATAAAAGATTCTGCAATGTTGTTTCTTCGAGTGAGCCATTTCTTTGCACCTTCCTTTCAACTTCAAAAAAGGAACTCATGTGTTTACACTGCATAGAGGCAATCATGTAAAGCAAGCTCTTGTTGTTTGTACAAACCAAGTTATATCAACAACCAAGGTTAGATTCCTCCAATCACACAATATCAGATTGTGATGATATTCATGGGAAAGAAAAACTCTGAATAATGGCCACATTCCCACACACAAAATTGATAGTTTTTGAAACCACAAGTTATGCAATGTGACGTGAAAACTATTAATTCATGTGTGTGGGTACAAAATAAAAATAATTATTATGATCTGCATTACAATACAAAATCAGTCCGGCTTGATATTTCATTTAATATCATCATGATAGTTTGTCTGCAGGATTCATGCGAACGGCATGCAGAGATTTCATTTCTTTTTTCTTTTTTTATACCATAATGCAATTCATTGCAGTGGTCGGGTTCGCAAACTCAGGGTCATGCCCAGGGTTCTGTTCTAATCACTGTTGATTTTATGTGTATGTGTGTGTGTGTGTGTGTGTGTTTGTGATTATCATGATAATTTTGTCCTGTGCAGTGTGGTGGATTAAATTGAGTTCTACATCATGATGTAAAATCGTCAAACTCCTGTGTGTGAATGAGGCTTAAAACAAAAATCCATCTCGCAAAATATCTGCTGGACCATCAGCCTATTCGTCTTCAAATTGGCAACACAGAAGGGGGTGGGCGGTGGCTTCTGCCTGAAATCTAATGGTGGAACATTGTGTGATTTGGAGACTGGTGAGTTTACCTACTTAAATGAGAGAGAAAAAGGTACTGACGAAAAATAAAAGGAAGAAAGTGCTAAAAAGCCTGCAGGGGGCATGATTATCCAGGGTGATTCATGGCTTGGGAAGGAAAGTCATAAATATGAAAATGTGATACTGCAAATTGAACTAACAAGGTTTTCCAGTCAGATTAGGCTCCAGAAATCCCAACCCACTGGGGCACAGCCACAAAACCCGCTCCCAGCTGAAATAAGAATAGTATTCTTCCAGCGATGGTAAGTTGAGATTGCGGTATTCTGCAGGAGCCGAATCAGCTTCAAAGAAACATCATATTTTGGCGGTTGAATAGCAGAAGGCTTTTTGATAGGTGAGATGTCTGCGGTGTTACCAACGTCCTACTACTGAGCTTACAAAATCTAGGAAGACGGCAATCAAAATGGATCCAATTTCTTGAACCATCAATGATGCCTTTAAGCCTTTATTTGCCGAGGTGTTGACTGTTTTTCTTTTTCTGCAGCATTCCGTTATTAATCCTGTTGAGACACAAGCCAATTTATACCAAAACTCGATTAAAAGAAATAGCATATAAAGAATCATCATATAGCCAACAGACCATTCCGATGCTAATTTCGACCGTTCTGGAAAACGTCGTATAGATGTGCAGTTTCCCACTGTGCATGCGGTTATGGTCATGACTGACAACTGTGGGGTCACCTTTCGTGTGCGCTCCCATTAAGCCCCGCCCAGTTATACCATTCTATGAACTCCATACGTTCAGATGCATAATGGACACGATGGAATGCTGATTCATTATCGAGTTCTAGTTCGAAACTATGCCCTGACTATCGTTTCATTATATGTCGTTTCGTTATATGTCGTTTCATTAGTCAGCGTTCAGATGTATAGATTTATCATATAATTTATCATATAGCTATACCGTTTTGGTATAGCTATACCGTTCTAGTATAAATCTTTTGTGTCTGAATGCCCTGAAAGTCATCAGATCCACTCAGGTGTAGATAACATGCCTCAGTTAGATAGGAAAGAGAAGGTGACACAATAGGATATAGGGGGATTAGTTTATCTGTATAGTAATTAATGCCCAGACATCTGTGCCCACATCGATCAGAGAAGAAAACGCTCAAAGAGGACGTGCTGATAGGCAAACAGAGCATGGTGCATCAAAATGTAATATAAACTGTGCATCATCCACTACCCTTGTAGGCAGTTACTGTATTTTGTAAGCTGTTATTTTCACGAGGGTTTAATTTTCGCGAATTTCGCGAATCACAGTTGAATCGCGAATTTAACAACACGCGAAAATGTCTCCATGCACCCTGTTAATAGTGCATTAACTTACGCGTCGGCGTCAACTCGCGAAAACAACATCTCGCGAAAATGCCTATGGCCTTGTCATTCGCGAAAATATCTGTACGCGAAAATAACAGCGTATACAGTACTACCTTTAATAATCATGTATGTATCTTGTATGAATTTGGCACTTGACCACAATGAACTACTACCACGCTCATAGTATATACATGCAAAATTGGACATATAGCGAAGTCCACTGATACCACAGAAACTGCAGCCCGCAAACTCTTGAGTATTTATTGCCTCTCCTCGTTATATTTTTCGCAGGGAGGGAAAGCAAGCGTTCCCTGCTCTCTAATCTGCATATCCTCTGCCAAGGGATTACAGCATGATTGATAATCTTTGGAAAGCATGACACCGGTCTATCTTACTGACCACAGCACGATGCAGAATCTGTACGGGAGGATGGAGATCAAAGGATTTGAAAGAGGACGGGACTAATGTGCAGCGACTCGCCAAAATAAGCAAACGAACAAAAAAAGAGAGAGACGGAGCGAAGGAGAGTGAGAGAGAACTAAAAGGGGACAGGCAGCAACTGAAGAGACATTTCAGGGTGGATAACGTTCTCCAGGATTTGAAGGAGCAGCACGCCCATCTTTGTGGCGTGTGTCCGATAGGCAGAGACAGCGCCATGGCGACGGAACCTCAAACCTACATCCTGGAACCAGGGGACCCCTCTGCGGGCTTGAGTCACTTCCAGGAGGTAGGGAAATTAAAAGTGAATGGGGGGAAGCTTTCAGGCACTTCATATCTGGACTCAAGGTGCTCTCTCCCTCTCTCTCTCTCCCTCTCTCTATCTATCTATCTATTTATCTATCTTTCTTTCTTTCTTTCTTTCTTTCTCTCTGCAGCTTTGCATAAGACAGTCACTTCTTCAACACCCTCTTCTTTCATTAAGTGACAGCCAAGCTCAAAACCAATAAAAGGGAGGCCAACTAAAGTTTCCACTTTTCTACACAGATTGGAAGAGTAAGCTCTAAGCTATAAGACAATATATAACTTCTCATCCCACTTTTCTACATAGATTGGAAGGGTAAGCTCTAAGCTTTAAAATGATGTATAACTTATTAGAATTGGACCATCCTAACCCCTCAAAAAATTGATTGAAATGACACTGAGTTAATAGGAGGTGCTGTTTCATGGAAAAAAGGAATTACAGACTAGAAGGTCAATCAGGCATGCTGTGCAGAAGTATCAATGAAAACAGGTTGTGTTTCCCAGTGAAAGCAGCGACTGTCTAAAAAATTTTTTTTAAATGTGGTCGAGAAAAACTTTGTGTGGGCAGACTATGAAAATCCATCAGATTTGTCAGGAAAATTTCCATCCTTTCAACCGAAATGCCGACCTGTTTACTAGGCAAATAAAGCACGCACTGGAACTGACATTGTTCAGCATGTACGTCAATTATTCGTGTGAAGTAATCAATTAAGCGGTACCTGATTACTAGTATGTGGAGATCAACGTACTACTACAATGGAAGTCAGTTTGATACTGTTTGTGTACAGCACTAACACTGCATGTTCTGCACATACTCTAAAAGCAGAAATTTGTGCGAATTTCACAAGGAGCGAAGATTCGCGAAATTAAAATGTAGGCAATAGTTTTTGTCGTCACTATTAGGTATAATTGAATGCAAGTGGCAATTCGTCAAAATTTCATGTCACGTAAAAAAGGCCGTCGGCTCCAATTCACAAAAATTTTAATGGCGCGAATATTTGTGGTTTACAGTACAACTCGTTGCAATCATTAAGACAGAAGTATTGAGATTACGTTATTGTTTGCTTACCTGCAAAGCACTATCAGGTTGATTGAGGATACATAACTTATAACAGAATGAATATCCCATATTCAAATATCAAATATTGTCACATGACTTTTGTTCAATCCAAACTAGTACAGTTAGTACTGCAAATGTATTCCGAGAGAATATACCAACAGTACAATTTATGCAAATGCTAATACAGCTGATACAGTTGGTGCAAAATGAACATGATCTGGTCCCACTTAATCAGTTACTCCGCTCAATGGGGTAAGAAATGTTCTGCCTAACACTACCCATTAAAGTGGAGACTACTTTACAAAGTTATGGTGCCCTGGACATAAGTACAAACAACTCCCCCCCAAAAAAAAAAAAAAAAAAAAAAAAAAAAAATCATAATATCAAAAATTCTGTGGCCTAAAAAGCACAATTGTGGATGTAAGTCTGCAAGACTGTGCATTAAACAGTACCCTAGAGATTTCTGTTCTTATTTTTTTCTTTTTTCAAACATTCCACTTCTGTTGACTTCAGGAATTTGGTCTTGAACTGAAGTTTGTACCAAACATACTTCACATATGTTTCACATAATGCCTCCTTGGAGAGACAAACCTAAGGGGAGGTAAAGGGGGGAGGGGGAGTGGAGAAGGTTGTAGAGAAATGTAACAAATATTTTCTGAGCATTCAATCCATTCCAGTCAAGAAACCAAAGAACTCTTATGATTACTAGAGTTTTTTTTCCCTTATTTGAGTTGCCATTCCCTCCCTTGGAAAAGGGGAGAGAGGAGAAATAAATATAGGATTTTGATGATTTCACTTTCATTTAGCCCCCCCCCCCCCCCCCACCTCCTTTTCAAGTTCACTTCTGAGTTGTTTTTCCTTTAGTGCCCCACAGAAAGTCTATAAACACCACTGGTCCTCTAGGGATCAGGCAAAAAAAAAAAAAAAAAAAATGGGAAAGTGCAGAGCGACCCCACAAAACGATGACAGGTAATCATAACTTTTTCCTCTAGTGGTAGGAAGGGAAAAAAACACTAGAAGGATAAGAGTTACTAGGGAATAGCAAACAGGAAACAAACATTTCTCTCTACATGAATTACTATACTGTGCATCTCTTTCCCCTTCTCTTTCCTTTCTTTTACTTTCCTTTTTTTTTTTAGACTCTTTCACATTCTTTACTTCCCCTTCTAATTCATGATCACTCTCTCCCTTGCATTCTCCCATCCTCTCCGGTGTTATCTTCCTGCATCTTTCGATATATTCACAATCCATCATCTCCATCTGTTTCCTCCTCTCTTTCCTCTTCTCTTCCAACTTCCTTCTCTCTCTAACTCTTTTGTTTGTGTCATCTTTCCAGTTTTACTTTCTCTTGCTTTATCATTCTCTCTTTCTCTGTCCATCTGTCTATCTATGCATATATATGTTTGTCTGTTTATCTATCTATATGTTTATCTGTCTCTCTTTCTAATATGTCTGTCTATCTATACATATACATATCTGTCTGTCTCTCTTTCTAATATGTGTATACATATTTTATATGTATCTATCTATATGTTTATCTGTCTCTCTTTCTAATATGTTTGTCTATCTACAGATACATGTCTGCCTCTCTTTCTAATATGTCTGTCTATCTATACATATACATGTCTGTCTGTCTCTCTTTCTAATATGTGTATATATATTTTATATGTCTGCCTGACTATCTTTCTATTTCTGTCTTTTTGTCGGTCTATATCCCTCTCTCTCTCTCTTTTTTCTCCCTCTCTATCTCTCACTCTCTCTTTCTCTGCAGACTTACTAGTAAGGGTTTGATGGATCGCTGCAGCTGCAGTTAGATTGTTGTTTGGAGACTGGCTGGTGGAAAATGAAAGAGAAAAGTACAGTCCCTGCTAATCAAGACACGTACTACGGAGACCTTAACCCACTTGACTCGGTGGAATCAGTTTCCGACTTTTCAAAAATTTTTCTGATTGTTTTTCCCCTCGGGCTGTTCAAGGGTGGAGAAATTTGGCAACAGGAAAACCGAAAGTGAGTTCACCCATACCTGGAAAAAAAAAACGAAAAGAATGGGGGAGGAAGATTTCATTTCGGTGGCCAGATATGCCTCTCTTTTTTTTTTCTACCTTTTTTTTTTTTTTTCAAACACAGGAAGAAAAAAATAACAAAAAGTCTGAAACTGCCAAGAAAAGTCATTACAGTAGAGGCATGAAGTGTGCTTCAAGTCTATTGAGCACCTGTTAAGTCATACATTTGCAGCTGCTATGTAATTATCCGCAAGAAAAATTATGAGGTGAAAAGCTAACCTGTTTCAATAGAAAAAAAGCAACGACAAAAGCGATATCTGGGTCTACCCCAGTGGGTGTTAAAAATGGACCCAATCGCTTTGCACGACATCATTATGAAAGTTTTCAGTGGATCATCTGTCACATGGGAGAATCACATTTAAGGTACGGGAGATAATTGCGGTAGGACAGGAAAGAGGATGTTATAAGGAAGATGAAAAACTTGCAGATAATAAAGACAGATAACAGTAGGGGTACAGTAGTTCTCCACTCATCATCTGCCATATAGGCCTACCCTGTCTCACACCCAAATCCCTCCCCCACCCTGGCATTCTGCAATAGTTGGGGGTTGTGGGAGTATATACTCGGACGAGTGTCTGTGGGAAATGCATGTTGAATGTAGCAAAATCATAAAGTAAATTAATCGGGTTACGGATTAATTCAAAGTTCTAAATCTCGATGATTAGCTTGTAGTTTAGACAGAAAAATCTGTCTGTCTGGAGGAGTTTTTCATCACTGTTTTTACTTTTACGGCTCTCTTCCGTGTGAAGCCAGACGTAGTCTCCACGGAGCATATCTATGACAACAAGATACAGACCTACATCTGTATCTTTCAGTCAACTTGTAGTTCAGCCCCAGATGGATGGACTCAAAAGTTAGCATTTTCTTTTATACTGAGCAAAAGGGGGGTTCTGAAGCCTCCTATAGCAGCCTTGAGCAGCCTTTCAACTCAGTATGGACAGACAGAATTTCCGGAAATGGAGATTGGGTCAGGTCAGGTTCTCAAACCACCTACATTTTATAGGGGTTGGTTTCAGAGCCTGCCGTAGCAGCCTCAAAGAGCCTCGGCTGCAGCATTAACACTTGAGGGTTCAAGAAGCCGCTTTTTTGCAGACCCGAAAGTTAGCACTGACGGTTTGTGGTTATCTAAGAAATTCAAAAGTCCACACCGTGTATGTGCACTACAATTGTTTTACATTATTGAGTTTATTGCTAAAGCCACATGTTAGTATGTCTTACTTTATTTCTGCAGTTAAATCATTGAGGGAAACTCTTGCTCTGAAGTTAAATTCTTTTTCTTTGCAAAAAAAAAAGTACCATTTACTTTAATATCTCATTATCATCATCATCATCATCACTGCTTATCGCTGGTATCTTTATAACAATAATCACTGTCATATTCATTATCATTATTATCATTATCATTCTAGATGAAAGTCTTGTCAATGCAAGTGATCATGTAGTGCCTATATAAGCCATGCATCTGATGGACACTGTGCAATATAATAAAGAGCTTTTACGTTCCAGTCTAATATGGTGCATTACTCTTTTATTCCGAGCAGAAAATAACTGAACTTATTCTGAATGACTGATTATTCTGTAAATACAACCCCAGCATGGTTTGACTTCAATGGATCAACCATTTATAATCATCCATGCGAATTTTGTGCATGACCTGTTTATACTATAAAAGCTGCTCACTCGTACATGTGGGTATGTGGGGCAAGTTCATGACACATTTACATACATAAATTTTTTTTTGCATGACTAACATTAGACATTCTTGAATAGAACAGGTATTGAAATAAAGGGCCCAATATTTGCTGTGCATGTTGCTGCTTTCACCGATGTGAAAAGAGGCACAATTTGCAATATTCCTCCAACAGTCTGATTCCCACAAGTCAAAAACCTGACTTCATGCAAAAAAAAAAAAAAAAAAAAATAGAAGAAATTCTAAAAAAGAATTTAACAGGCTTTGCTTTAAGCCCAAGACAGGACGAAGATAGGCACACATATCATGAACAATAACAGATTTAAAGAATTGTGTCATTACACTACTGACTTAAAAAAAAACCAACAACTTTAATAGCCTTGGCTGGTGTTAATGTTGGTCTCTTTGTGGTAAGCGACTATTGATTTATCTAAAATCAGGCAGCAAAACTAATACAAAAAAATAAATAAATAAAGCTATAAAGAAGAACTTCTTGGCTTGGTCTGGAAGATCAAAAACAGAGGCCTATCCATTACCATGGTTACCTGTATCCACAGCAAGAGAATCTTCTCCATAATAACAAAACTAAACAAAACTAAAACTATACATAAAGAAAATAAGCTTCGACCATGCAATCCCAGGTCATTAAGGGCTTGACGTGATCTTTCTTCCTCAATCCCTTTGTGGGTGCGGAAGGCCTACGAGTCTATCCTCTCACGATGATACCTCATCCCGCACTTTTCACAAGAGAAAATTCGAAGCCAGTGTAGCACATTTTATGGCATACTTTGTGACCTTACATCACAGATCAAAGACTTGGGCAATAAGATTTTACTGTTTTTTGTTGTTTACGCAAGACTTAATTTTCAAAGCCATTAGAAGCAATCTGTCATTATTCCAGACGTCCTACCACTTTCACTTTAGTTTCTTCTCTGTGGTTTTCAAAATACTGCAAGTGAAATTACTAGTCAGAACTTATTTGTGGCTTCATGCTTCCCACTCCTTTTGCACTATCATAGTTTCAGGATTGTAGACACAAAGTATCCATATCCATGCCCTGCATAATCATACCCCATTTATAAACAAAAGTTGGGCACAGGAGCACTCCTGAAGTGCTTCAAATTTTGCCCCTTCAAGTTTGATTGTACATAGTACATACCCAACATTCACACTAGGTCCCACGCTGCAGGACTTTCCCCTTCCAAACCATAGTGTGGGCACTCAACAACAACAACAACAACAATAATAATAATAATAATAATAATAATAATAATAATAATAATAATAATAATAATAATAATAATAATAATAACAGTAATAATAATAATAATAGCTGGTTTCTATATAGTGCATTTCCCACTTCTTAAGTATCTCAATGCGCGTTACAGACTATTATTACCCCGGTCACTGGATACATTATTTCCAACCTGCACTGACAGTGCTCACTCTCCACTCCCTGGGGAGCATTCCAGCCAGTCGCAACCATTTTACAGGCGCGCACATGCTGATCAACCAACATTAAAGCTTTCTCATCCTACCAGGTACCCATTTATACTCCTGGGCGGAGAGCAGCAATGTGGACAAAGTGCCTTGCTGAAGAGCAAATGTGTTGGGCTTCGCATGGGCTCGAACCGACGAACCATACCACGCTCATGTTGTTCACAGACAAGCGTTCTTATCCACTCAGCCACGACACCTCCACAACAGGACTTCTCCTGGTGTCCCCCGTGAAGCTTGTCGAGTCCAGGGACACAAAATTTGAAGGGGAGGGTGACCTTGGGCCGTAATTGATAGCACCCAGCCATATTCATCAAATGTACGCATGTGCAAACCCTGGTGTCAAATGGCAGGGCACATCTAAAAGCGTGATTGTCCCATCAGCTCCAAAGCAATCAAAACTTGTGCGGGTGGTCAGTCGTAATAAGGTACAGTAATATCTCTTCTTATTGTCAATGCGACACAGGACTTTTAATGCGAACGCAGGGACAGGAGTAAACCACCAGCCATGACCAGAGAGACAAAGTTGTCATGGTAACCGCTAACATATGCACAGCACTAAATACGTTCGTCAGTTATACAGCACGCCACTTCCAAACACTGGTGACCAAATACCAGAGTAAAGCTCTTCAGGAGCATTTCTAAATCTACTTTTGACATGGGCATAACTTTAGAGCACTTTAGACTCACTTTGTCTGTTCATACGGAGTTTGGAGCGCTTCATGAGCGCTCCTGGAGCACTCTAAATGCCCTACATATACGGTGGTATTAGTCACACAGGGTCAATCACACCATAGTGATAAATGACAACTATGAGAAAAACTGCGACATTGAATTAAAGTTGATGGGCGGCAAACTAGAGTTATCACAACAACATCCGGGTAGTGTCTGGGTAATCTTTTTTTACCCTGCCTGTTGAAACAGTCCCCGCAAAATATTGCTCAGACATTGTCGCAGTAATTTTCGCCAAACTGTCTGTTAAGATGGTACATCTCACTCTCTCCTGTGGTCTAAATATTGCCCGATGCGAGGAGCTTTGTTCTCTGAACATTGTCAAGACATTGTCAGGATAAGCTCTGTTAAAATAGGGCTTAACACATGGACAGCTAACTTTCAAGTGCATCTACATGGTACTAAACTACAAGCTTTGTCATCAAAGTTTAAAATTTTAGTTTAGTTTAAAACTAACTTTAAGTTTAGGAGCGTTGTGTGAATGTCACTTGTGTCTCCTGACAGGAAGTTCTGTGGCGTGAATTTCGGAAAAGAAAAATAGTGCACTTTGGAACAATGCTGTTGGCAGCCGAAAGCAAGAACAAAATCAAATGTTGCCTTTTTTTTTTTTCCTATCCTGAAGGCCACTTCTTACTCTGAGAGGAAATGCTCTATACAGATGCAACAGAAAATGTCCTTGTCTGAGGAAATTGGAGAACATTTATGAAGACTGCTAGTATTTGTCTGTATAATGCTTCGTTCGCTGAAGCCACAGTGCCAGACTGGTCTCTGACTTGTGTCAGCATTGGGAAACTAGCTTGTAGCCTTGTTTCAAGCCCTCATGATGCACTTTCTCTTTTTGCCTTTGGCAGTTTTCCAAAGTCCCATGCAAACAAATTAAAAAAAAAAATTGAGTACCTGGTATTGGACATATTGGTGTGATCATCACACATTAAAATATTGACTACTCACTTTTCAAATGACTAAAAAAGAATGCATGCTACAACTGAATGGTGTTTTAAGGTATCCAATTTTTGTATAATTCATATCAATTTGGGTCAATTCAATTCTACTGGTCTACAACCAAAGATATATGTCAAATGAGGTACAAGTTCAACCACTTTGGAGAAACTGGAACTGACATTTAAAAAAAAAAAAAAAATCATACTTTACGAATATCAAAAACTTAACCATAAACACTGCTAGGTAAATGCATCGAAAGCCACCTCAAAGATAGCCAGAAAATTTGCACATCCGAGTGTGCATTTCTGCCTTCGTTTGAAGTTTGCCGATGTGTCTGGAGACAAGTACCCTCGGAACAGAGAAACTTACAAGTATGTCACATGACTCCACTAGTGGCCCTGCTAGAAGTGTCTATAGCAAGATTACAGCTCGCCTGTCAGGATTCTGTGTGTCTTGCATGCTTCATACTTGCATGCAGTTCACAAATACCGTGTTCACAGTGGTCATGCGACTTCAATCTGATGCTGGACTTGTCCATGACGGTAAAAGCCAGCTGTTCATAAACATTACTATGAAAAACTAATCTAATAAAAAGGAAGCACAAAAATGATCATGCAAATTACACCATCTTTGACGATTAGCATTACTTCTTTGAGTGTGAATGGAAAAGGTTCAGCATTGGCAGACACTAGTTAAGGCCTTTAGACCAATATTCTCCCAACACCCTTCACAGTGATGCTACACCCTTGGTTACTGTAACACGAGGAATATTCGTGTGCATTTTAATTTCGCAAATATCGCGAGCGAAGATATTTGCGAAATTAAAATGCACACGAAAGTTCTTTATCTACATTATATGCATTGAATGCCAGTGGCAATTCGCGAATATTTCATGCTGCAAAAAAGGCTGTTGGCTGCATTTCGCAAAAATTTAATGCCGCGAATATATCATGTTTTACAGTATCTCTTAAAGGGATGGTACAGTATTGGTGGAGATGATAATTGGGCTTTTAACTTATTGCAAGATGCCAAGAAAATACTTATGATAAAGAACAGAGCATACTATTTTAAGAGGAATACAAAGTTTATTTGATGAAAATCGGGTTTGGAATGACTGAAACATCCAAAAACAAAGTAAAATAAATCGATCGTAATAAAGTGTGGGTCCCACACTTTATTAGAATCGCTCTTTTTTGGATATCTCAGCCATTTCAAAACCAATTGTCATCAAATAAACATTGAATTCCTTAAAGAATTACATGCTCTTTCATATTTCATAAGAGGTTTCTCATTATCTCACCAAAAAAAAAAAATAAAATGTTAGAAACGTGAAATTAGGTCTCACCCATAACTGTACGATACCTTTAACAGCAAAACCATGATGTAACACTAGTCTTAGTTCACAACCAGTCCTGCACTTCATACCACAGCACGGTTGATTAGGATTCAAAAGGAAATGATGCACAAACCAGCATATTGATTGGCCATAAAATGGCTGAAACAAGACTAAAAGTACCATGACAATAAATGTGACTTTGATGGTGTGATTTATGATTAAAAAAACAATAATAATCAATGCGGTCTGGATGTGAGGCTTAATGCAGCCAAGACTTCAGTGATACACACAGTGAACTGCTTCTTTGCTCAAGGTTGCACACGTCTACACAATAAAAACTGGGCAAGAATCCTAGTTTCTTCATTTTACCGTCTTCCTGTCATTAATATCGCCCAAGGCCACAAAACCACTGTCACCTTGCCTAGTCAAGTTTCCTCACCAGTACTTTCAATTGTTAATGTGCACTGCACGTCCTGAATTTTCACACTGTGGCCTGGAATTAGACAGGTTCCCTATAACCTCAAGATAAATAAGTACAGTCATTATCAAAGTAGTGATAATTGTTAGAGCAGTATTTCCGCTGAAGAGAGTAGCCTGATCATGGAAAAAAAAACCACTGCTTGTTCTGCTGCCACATGACATGGACACACTTACAAGTGTATAACTGAAATTATGTATTCTTGTTTTTTCAATGTCATGTCATAATGGCATGTTCACTGTACTGTTAGAAAAATTGTTGCCTATTTTGAGCAATGTAAGAAGCTGTAAGTTACATACCAGTAACTAAAATTTGAACAATTAATCTGGTATCTTGTGTATTGAATACTAAAATCAAAACATTAAAAAATAAGAAAAATACCTAAGAGGTCCATCATTTTTTTTAATTTGCATACTATATTCCTGAAAAAGTTGTAGAAGCAAATTGAAAGTGAACATTGGAATAAAAAAATGGATTCTGTTGAGATGATTTAAGGGTGTTCTTGTATGGCACACTCAATGATTTGTCATGTAACAGCTTGGGCTAATGGTCACAGTCTCTGCACGTCTGGTACACTTCTCAATATCAAACTATCCTGGGAGTGACACCTCACCGTGAAATTATCTATTGCCGTCGCTAGGTATTAACTTAATCCCATTTCACGCTTTCTTTCACGACTTGATCTCTCATATGAGACCCATCTTTGAGGGCAGAACACTTCAATTCTGTTGTAAATGAAACATCATGCATGTACATGTACTTCACGGACATTGCATCATGGACAGATATGGACAACTCAGAATTATTAGCTACAAACGCGTCTTTGTTTTGCAAAACATTTCTAATTCCCTCTTATGAATGAAACTTTCGTGGACATAAACGGATAAATCAAAGGATTTGCATCAAAGTTTGGCAAATACATTTCACAATGGAAAATCAAATTACACATTTCTCGCAATGTTCATGGATTTATGGCCCTATATGTCGAATTGCCACCTCAGCAGAGATACTCGAGTCATACGAAATATGTTCCAATATGACTGTGAAGACAAATTGTTAGCAAAAAATTTACCCCATGACCTTTCTTAGGAACCTTACGGTAGTCTATCTAAGCAAAGCTCCATGATTATTTTTGCCTTTAGATTTATACAGGGTCTGTGATAATGAAACGCCATTTGAGACAAAACCAGGACCCTGCTACTTTTGATCCAGCTCGTCGGGGCGGTCAAATGAAACGATGCAGCAAGCTGCCTTTATTGCTCAAAACTCGCGGTCGAAAAGTGCACAGCTGCAGACGTGACGCTTCTCGCCTGATTGGGGCATTTTTCTTGGAGACCCCTCTCGCAAGCAGCGCGGGGAGGACTTAATGACGCGTCAACTTCGGCCAGCGATCTTCACCAGCAATGTCGCAATCAGCTGAGGTCATTG
Source organism: Diadema setosum (assembly GCF_964275005.1). Classification (NCBI taxonomy): domain Eukaryota; kingdom Metazoa; phylum Echinodermata; class Echinoidea; order Diadematoida; family Diadematidae; genus Diadema; species Diadema setosum. The sequence continues at coordinate 6,544,599 of NC_092703.1, read as the reverse complement.
ATTACAGGGTCGTAATAGCTTCATTAGAAGTGACAAAACAGATTCCTCAAACTCCCATTTGCCATTGAGCTACATCGTACATCCAGGTGTTGCAACCACACAAAATCAGGAACGACTCGTCAAACAGGTCTAAAGCCTTTGAATATGAAGACACTGCATAACCTGCTCTTGAAAGTTGATTCAAGATAGCAATTACTCAATAGAGAGTAAAAGACTTTGGTGTGAAATATATGGCTGTTTTTGCATCCGATCACATGACATATCATAGACATACACAACAGCAGCAGACTTAGTGTGGTACCCATTAATATGGTTATGACAATCGACGTCATACTCATATTTTCTGATCTTCTTCCTGTGCAAAAATACCAACTGATTATAGAGGCACAAACGGGAAGACAACAGGATTTTGAGGTTTGCTCACATCACCTTCCTCAAATCGCCCAACCTACACAGACAATGATTCCAAATAGATGACAAATTTACAAAATGATATCATTCATCACCACTGCCCGTTTGGCATTTATTATCCATTTATGTTGGCATTTATCATCCATTCATTATCCCAGTAGGAGAAAGCATGTGAACTCATCTGGCTTTCAAATGCAATACTTGCATGTGTGGGAGGAATACAGGAAACTTTAATATTTAAAGTTCTTTCACTGTCTTTAGTGTTGTCATATTTCAAAATATAGAAAAGATGCACTGGAAAAACAGTCTAAACCACCATCCCCTCTCAGAAGATGAATAAAATCACAAAACAAAGAATGGATGGCACTTTTCACTAGCACAGGCTGTACCAATGGCTGAAATATAGAGCTTTAATCACCTCCTACATGTGTATCTTGGTCCAGCTTAGAGAATAAGGCACTAGAGTTGGCATCCCTCCCCATTAGTCCTATAAGTGCAAGTACTGTATACGCCGAATATTTCGCGAGGATTTTATCTTCGTGAATTTCGCGAGTCCGGTGCTATTCACGAAATTAAAGACACACAAAGATATTGACTCTGATCCCAATGTGCATGTGATGTACGCATGAACGTTTCTCTGTTCAGTTACAAGACTCCACGATCGCGAATTTAACCACTCGCGAAATCGTCAGGAATTCCTGATTCGCAAAAATTTAGATTGGCAAAATATATGGCATATCACACATGATATTAAAGTACTCTCACTGCATTGCATACTTGCCAAGCAGAGGTTTACGGTGCCAAAGGAAGAAAGAAAATGTGACAGAAGATAATGTGTGGAATCTCTTCTATCCTAATCATGCTTAACATATTACACAAAAGTTACATTCAGACTGTGATCCTTAAGCTGTTGAGGACAGACTGATTTTGCTAGGCCTATATATAACACGCATTTCCCATAGACCCCTGCCCGAGTATACTCAGGACTCATCCTCAACGGGTTAACATCAAAGCTACGCTATATACCTTCGAGGATAAGTTCTATGGGGCACTAAGTGTCCCACTGTCAATTTTGTTACAAAATCAACCGTGTGACACTTGGCACGCCATAGGGCTTATCCTTGAGGTTAAGGATCACCATCTGATCATAACTAAAGATTTTATACTGTTGGAAAAAACAAAAGAATAATGACAATTACAATATGTGTTGCTCATCATCTTTATATACCCCTAACATAACATTATCCACTGTTGCCTTGGTTCCTTTTAAATGTAGGTCAAAGGGAATGCACTGTACTATGACTTTGCCTTTTCTATCCGCATGCTGCTGCCCAAAGAAGTCGTAAGTATTCTGTTTGCAAAGTACTGATGGGTTTGAAACACTATACTACATACACGCATGAAAAGTACACACAAGAAGGCTAGGACAGGCCCAGCTGTGTCGTTCCCACGTGAAACTTGAGATAACATGAATGAGAATCATAAATTTGTCAATCGAGAGCCACGAGGGGTGTGTTCTTCATATACTCTGTCCTACTGTATTAACACCAGTCTGGTTCTCGCTTGCAGAAGTTATGAAAGGAGAGAGGATGCTGCCGAACACTGTAGCATGATCCTTTTTGTCATGTAGGAAACAGAAGAAGATAGAATATGACTGCATATTGCATTCACATTAGATGAAAAGTTCGCAAAGTGCTTTAAACAAGCAGAGAAAGAAACCAAAAATGATTTACATAGATGTCATAAATATGACTACAGATATTGTCATGAAGCAGATACTGTATCACTATTACTTATCATAAATTTCTATATTCAAATAATTAAGTATCAAAACAAATCAGAAGACAATGTGGACTTCAATAAATCCATTACTGTATATACCATATATTTAGCGAGTCTAAATTTTCGCGAAAGGAACGTTTATGGAAAATGCATTTTGCAGCAAAATCAAACCGTCCTAAAGGGGTTAAATGAATGGGCGAAAGGCAGGTGTAATTTCTACGTTCTTCAATCGTCAACATAAATAATACAGGCCTACTGAGTAGATCTAAAAATAGTTACACTGTATTATACATATACTTGCAACATGAAATATCACATGAAAGTCATACATATGAAGGCAAGATTAATATTTCAGACCATTCGACTTGTTTCAGTGCGCGACTCTCACTTGTGATGTGATCCGCGAATGATTGATTCCGAGAGTGGATCAAATGGAAGACGGGCCATGATTCATTATAGCGAACAGATGTTTGGCTCCTTCGTACAGCTGACTGCCCCAGCTGAACATGATAACACAAGCATATGCCATGCTCACACAAACACACACACACACACACACACACACACACACATATGCACACCTTTTGCACATTTGTCCGTGATCAAGTGCACTCCCGTAATACTGAAGTCCTTGGGACCAGCAGTTTTCTTTCGTTATTTCAAAATTTTGTTCTAACCAAACAGTGATGTATGGAAAGATGTAGAAGATGGTGAATTTGGCACCAGAATCTTTACTTCGCTGTAAAGAGAATTTGGTTATTGCCATGTGCTTTATATTATGACAGGAGTGCACTGTAGCTGAATTTTTCCAAGGCATGATTGAAATGCACGCACACACACACACACAGACACACACACACACACAAACTAGGTCACAAAGAACACTGGAAAGTGCAGTCACCCTCACAAGGCACAATATGTCTCCAACATACCAACCTTAATTGGCAGTTACTACAGAAAGTCAGCAAAAAAAAAAGAATAAAAAAAGGAAAAATGACAGGACAATACATGTTGTGAAAAAGGGGGGTTTTCAAAAGAACTTGTTGGTACATGTGCTTAGGAACACCTTCAAATAGGTTTTTGTTGAGCCTGAAAGCAAAATTCTTTATTTAACAAGTTTCCTAAAGTCACTTTTTGGCAAATTGTGGTTCAGAGATCTTTTCTAGTCTTGATATGCCTGAATGAGTCTGCATGTTCATTGCAGGTGTAACTGCTTCAAAGCCTCTTTAACAGTATCGAAGAAATAATGTTTTTCTTGCTTTACTTCCACTGTGACATTGTGTATGTACGTACGTACGTAGTAACTCTTTAATGAGTATCACACGTTATATATGTGTTAAAAAGAAGATTGTCATTTGAAATCTCCTCAAGTCAGTGAGCAGACCAGCTCATTAAAACTCTAAACTCTTAACATTTTTTTTTGAAACTGATGTCAGAAATATGACAGTAAACATGTCTTTTATATCTTGCTTAAGTCTGACAACAAAAAAAATTGATTACAAGCTCGTAAACTTATTCTTTAGTCAAGTATTTCCTCCCCCCCCCCCCCCCGAACACACACACACACACATCTACACCATTTCCAGTCTGAAATATGGAACATTTCATTAACAGCAACAGCAACAAATGCTTATCCAAATCAATACCAAAGCTTGCCTTAGGCTTGCCTGACAAAACAACTTTTACTGGCAATGCCATTCGAAATCATACACACACACACACACACACACACACACACACAAAGAAATGAATGCAGTGGGTAGAAAAGTGGCAAATCTTTTGACATACGGGGCATATAAGAGACAGAAGAAGGTGAATACATCTTTCTCCTGAAATTTCTTTATCTTCATCTCTTCATTCTTCTTATTCTTCTTTCTTGTTTTCATCAATTCATTCTCACGTCAGTAAGTCTACAACTCAATAAAAGAATTAATAAATTGTCAGATGCTTATCCTATAATCACTATTCTTGTTTTGCTCAATGAACTTCACTCATTGCTCATATTTTCTTATTCCATTCAAGTGTGACATCCTGTTCACGCAATTTATAAGCAGGGCTCGACACTTAACTATTTCCTCTGATGACCTGTTCGCGCCATTAAAACTTTTTATTCTGACATTCTGGCAGCCTGGAAAAGATAACATTATGTAGGCCTACTGGCTGAAATAAAAGGGAACTAACCAATCCATTTTGAATCTTAGTTGCCTGATTGAACCACCAAAAAATTTGATGGCCAGACATAAATTTTCAGTAGCACTGGGCCAACGCCAGTGTCAAGCGCTATTTAAATACATGTGACAGGCTATGAAGCTATAGTTAAGCAAAGCTAACCCACATCCACACAGCACAGCCCTCTGCTGGTTAGTCTAGATACCAGCCACGAAGTTGGAAGAATCTCCATCCCCAATGTGTATTTACACAGACATATTGCCGCACGTCGAAATGCTTTTCACGCAGAACAGCTGATTCAATTGACACAGACTTCTATGACACGACCCTTACATCACCTCGATAAAACAGTATAAATGCTGTAAATTTGTATCCTGATATAGCGAGCAGTTCTGAACAGTTTTAAGGAGCTTTGAGGTATAATTTGACTTCATATCAAATTTTCATGACCCTATAAAAGGGAAAGGAGAAAATAATGGCTGATCACTATCTCTTGGAAAAATTACTGGTACCAAAAACTTGGCAAAAAGACATCCAAATCTTGATCATCACCCATGCAGAACATTTAATCTTAGCAAAAAATCAATAAATTTTGATAACATTGAAACCTGATACCACTCCTAGGGCAATGCTAAGGCAAAATAGTGATAAGTACTAGCCTTTGAAGTAGAAGTGCAAGCGCCAGAATTACAAGCATTCCTTTTGTTCTTGTGCCGAAAGTATTGAGTGGGAATTCAAAACTGTCAATCAATAACACAAAGTACAAATTATGAAATGAGATGGCATTGCAGCCTTGATTATTATACCACTTGTGTGTGTGTGTGTGTGTGTGTGTATTTTCTGTCTTTATTTCCTCTCACCCTCCCTGTCTCCCCCCTCTCTCTCACACAACATGACAAATGGGACAGGGAGGGGTTAAACACCCCTTTGCAAGAGAATGGATCGGTCCTAATCAGGATGCTTTAACACTGACCTTGGCCCTGACATTGGACAAGTTTCAATTTCCCCCAGGGGAGAGGGGGGAAGGGAGGGGGAGGGGAAGGGATCGAGAAAAGGGATGGACCACCTCTTGGCACAGGCTATCTCTCTGTGGCTGATTAAACAATGTCCCTCCGGGGGAGAGTGCTGTTCACAGACGGGAGGCGGCCCTGACTCACTGGGGGCACGCAGAGCGAGCTGTGTCCCATCATGGAGGTAGAAAAGAGACCTCCGTGGTCCCATCAAGAGCATCGCCTTGAGTCACACGGGGATGGGGCACTTCCACCAATGTTTGCATTCTTCTTCTATTTCCCTCCCACCCCTCCGCCCCTTGGTACCTCTCCCTCCCTCAATATTTCTCTTTCTATCTCCATCTTTCTCTCTGCATTCCAGCCACTATTATCTAATTTCTGTCAATGTGTTGGAGGTGCAGGCTTGAGCAAGGGGGGGGGGGGAATCTATTCTAACATATTACTGCATCCTATGCATTAATAATTGCAGAATTGACATGGGAGATTCACTGAGGTGGCAAGACTGCACACCAGGATGATTACAGCGACGACGTGTGATCGGAGAAGCTGTGATGACAGCAATGTAGCTGGATGGAAGGAAGGAATAGAGGAAAAAGGAGAAAGGAGGAACGGGATATGGAGGATGAAACTGAAATGAAGAACCAAAAATGGAAATTCATCACAGTGGAGAAATTTAGAGGTATCCCTGCAGATGAGACATTAACCCGTTGAGGACAGGCTGATTTTGCTACAACACGCATTTCCCATCTAGACACTTGCCCGAGTATATACTCGCCACTCGTCCTCAAGGGGTTAAAAGTTGGGTACAGGCTTTAGAGAACGCGACAATCTTGAATTTGCATGGTAGTCCTGGCTCCATTGTCAATCATCTATGGATTGTAGCCACCAAGATCTCATTTCATATTTCAAGAGCAACTTCATGGCCCACAGAGAGTGATGGAGCTCTTTTTCAAGGGCGAAGGCCTTTTGACATCCGAGATTGTGATTTTTTTACCTGACTGGGAGAAAGCCTAACACACATACCCCTCAACTATACTAATTCACTGAAATGTCACTTTGACATCAGCCATCAGCTATTAATATGGATGCAGATTAGGTGTACTTCTTGGTTCCAAAAGCTGGTAGCAAAATTCAGATATTAAAATCGCAGGCATCAGTTACGAGATTCGAACGGATCTCGAAAGGTCCTCTCCATCGGGTCTTCATTCTCAATGGTGGATTGACTAGTCTCAGGCAACGACCCTCTGCTCACTCCTCTTGCACACACTCCAGTGAGAGGGCCTGTGACCAAGACTACTGGGAGAGAGACTGAAGAGTTGGATGGTGATCATTTGGCACATATCTTGCACAAAGGGAAGAGTCACTCTCAAATGACTCTAAGTCATAATGCGGATGATATCCATCAAGTTCAAGTCTGTGCGACAGTCATCTCAATGAATCATGATGCTAGCATGAAAAAAGAAAGAAAGAAAGAAATTCATTGATGATACTGGTGCCGCTTTTCAAACAATGACTTCCGTTTCGGACGTATGACTTACAATCTGACGGGGTATTGAACCTTAGGCAAATCAGAGTAAGGGTCTGCTGTTTCAGATTAAATTCACTTTGGAATTACTCCAAGGATCTCTTACTTCATTTTCATCTTTTTCTCCAACTTATCTCTCTCTCTTCTCCCCCTCTCCCATCCTCATCCCCATCCCCCTCCCTCCCCTCCCCCCCCCCCCAACTTCTGGTTTACAGAAAACAAATGCTGCATCAGGAAAGCCATCGGATGATTATATGACATCAATGTACCATGGAGGGATCAACACTAAAATTCAAAACAAATTGATACTATATCTATTCAAAGAATGTGCGCAATTTCTAACCTTGGAAAAGGGATATCATTTAAAACCTTGGAAAAGGGATATCATTTAAAACCTTGGAAAAGGGATATCATTTAAAACTGAAAACAATCCTATAAATTCTTTTCATGATTACAAGTGTCTGCTATACAAAGTATCCACTAACACTCATCTTGAATAAAAGAGCACTGTTGCTGGTGCATGTTTATCTATTCACGGATTAGTTCTTTCTCTCATTTATGACATAACACCAGACTATTCCATGTGCATGCACATCAATGTGATTTTCCCACCTACAATGTAAGTAAATTTGGGATCACCTTGCATTTTTTGTTGTTGTTGAAAAAGTGCCTACAGAACAGGAAAAAACAAACAAACATGTGACTCCATGATCATCACTGTTCAAGTATGATTCAAGATGACAATATGTCAGAGATGTGCCAAGTACTGCACCTGACAGCTTTGACGGAACTTATGATTCATGAGCTTCTGAGGGAGGAGATATACTGTATACGCCATATATTGAAGCGAGTCTAAATTTTCGCGAACTGGGACTTCCCGGTGATTTTGCGAGTGGTTAGATTCGCAATCCTGGAGTCATCTACGGAACGGAGAATATGTACACGCATAAATGTACCACATTCATATCGGGATCAGTGTCAATATTTTCGCGTGTCTTTGACTTCGCGAATAGCATCTGACTCACACAATTCACAAAAATAAACACCTCGCAAAGTATTCGGCGTATACAGTACATTAACAACAAATGTAATGTCATATCTTTGTCACATACGAGCATCTCTTTTTGATTTTTCTTCCTTTTTTGCCATTAAAACCAATACTTTTAGAATGAAATAAAGAAAATTGAAGATCATTATCATTGAGCAGACAAAGTAGTCAATAAAAGAATATCAAATGAGCAGCTCAAAAGCTCTAAATGATTGGAATATATGCATTAGAAGAGGACATGATACAAAAGAATGATAATACTTCTTAGTATAAAATTGCAGCGGGAACAAACAGGTTAAAGGGGAAGGCTAGTAACTGATCACTGGGAATCAGTGGAAATGCTGGGAGATGATTGTTCCAATCCTTATGGGATTCATTCAAGAGTTCATTGTATACTTGTTGTGTGAAAATGATTTGCTTCAGAATGGTCTCATATTCAAGTAATGTGCAGTTTAATGCTTCCAGGTTAGCGTCCCTGGTCAGTGACGGAGCATTAAGCATTTTCACACAACAATAGATATACAATGACCTCTTGAATGAATCCCATAAGGATTGGAACAATCATCTCCCAGCATTTCCACTGATTCCCACTGATCAGTTACTAGCCTTCCCCTTTAAGGCTGTAGAATTCATAGAAGGGCAAGACACTAATTTTGAACTCTTTAAGTGTGATATGAAACCAGAAGAAGGGAAATCCTGGTTTGAGAGGAGACTGGTGGATAAACCTATCTTTAGGAGACTGGTGCATGATCCTGTTTTGGGGGCATCTGCTGGCCCATCCTGGTGTTAGGAAACTAGCCCGTGTTGGGTATCACCATACGAGGACACAAACTGTACGCATGGTATTGACCCGCATGTCTGCGTTTCCCATCGCTACCCCATCAGCACATTGGGGGATGGGGTCTGGTATACAGAGCGTTTTGCCTCCTTGGTTGGGTCAGACAAAGACAGGAACAAATGATAAAAGCAGACTGCATTTTCTTGGAGGTTGGGATGGCACACCCTCAACGGGCTGTGTCTCGTCCCTGCTCTGACAGCGAGGATAACATCCGCAATGACGCTTAAGCAGCCATGTTAAATAGGTTCATCTTTCTCCAACGGCTTTGTCAACTTCCATACTCAAAAGCATGGACGATATTGATGGGTACTGTATATATATACACGACTGATAAAAGCCTCTATGATATATAAAACATATAATTTATGCTGGTTACAAACTATGTACTCAGCAAACAACCATCACAATTATTGATATGTGGGACTCATAGTGACTACAGAGGTAGCCATTATCAAGCTCCCAATTACATGAATTCACATAGTTACAGGATGGTCAGAATGTGCACTTGAAAATGGAGAATGGAGCTTTGATTGGGGGTATGATTGTTAGATTTGCTCGTTTGTTGTTATGCTTGCAAGGCTGGAAATAAAAGCACAAACAAAAATCTATTGATTCAATGCGGTGTACTTAACATTCATTCAGCAGTCGCTTTGACAATGACCTCTACATGCCAAAAATACTTCCGAAAAGCACCAGACTTGAACAGAAAAATAATTCCAACTCTGCATAAACATGGATTTATAATGTCTATATTCTCCACATACTTTGCAGATATTTGCTTGGCGGTAAACGGCAATAATTGCTTTGATACAGGAATAATTTTCCGTGAATGCAAAACAATAAAAGCAGACAAAATAAGAAAAGAAAATAGAGTGATTTTAAAAGCGTTATGGCAGAGAGACCATGTAAGATTATTCCTTATCTCTTGATCTTGATCTTCACAGATCGCTGATCAGAAGGTCCTTAGGTGCTTTATGGTGTCATGGGTAATAAGGAGGTTCAGGGCCAACAATCTATAAAAACGCCTTCACACGTAATTTCTACGTGTAATTTCAACTCTTCCTCAAGTTAGTCCCATTCATGCACAACAATGAAAATGTTTCTATAAAATCAACTTTTGCAACAGGATACCAAATGCATTAATTTCTGCGTGTGAACACATGAAAATATATTAACTCTAAACTCACAGAAATATACTTGTTTGTAATCGCATTTCTGACGTCCATCTAATTTCTGAAGTTACATTTACATGATGCTGCTAATCTTAAAGATTAATTTGAAGTTTGAAACTTCAATGATTAGTTTTTACTTCATTCTCATACAGACAGACTCAATAGTTAAACAGCAATCTTTGTGATTTGCCAAAGATTAACACGAGAAGATTTCTTATGGTTTACCATCTATCCATGAGCCATGGGGGCCCACACTTGTAGTTTTGAGTCCGGTGGAGATGTTAATCAATGTACTCTAAAAGTTAGCATTATTTCTTTCCCTACCGTTAAAGCCTCCAATAAAAATACATTACAGTTACACATGTTTGCATACACTACTGTATCATAGAAATTATCAGGTTTTGATTGCTAGTGCTGTGTGTATGTATTTCTTCCAGTTCCGAGGTTTAATCATTAGGCCCATGCACACACAACAAAAATCGAAATTACAATCGCGATCCAAATTTCAATTTTTTTTTTCGACCGTTCATACACAAGGAAAAATCGCACTTCGCAGCAAGGAAAGAACGATCAGTGGCCAAATTGCGCATGCGCGAAACTTGCATAACCGAAGACTGATCCCGCGGTCCCCATAATGTTGACGTTCACGCGCTAAGAATGATGGGATTAAAAATACCGATTTCCGAATCTCGATCGCGCTCACACACACGACGCTTGGCAAAATAATTGCAATTATTCTGAAAAATCGCACTAATAGTGCGAGTTGGATCGCGATTAGGATCGCGAATATTAGTGAAATTTTTCGGTCCACACAGGAAAAAATTTTGAAATTTTGATCGCGAGAAGAAAATCAATTTTAAATCTCACTTTTTCCCTTGCGTGTGAACGGGCCTATTGAGTGGGACTCTTGCTCAAAAGTTAGATCTTGAAGATTATGTCCTGTCTGGATGATCACCACGATCATATCAAATAGGCCTACATACTCTTATCAGATGATTAGCTATCACATTGATGATTAGTCTTCGTATGAACATACCTTAAATATTAAATGTCTTTGGTGTAACAGTGTTAAGACAATGTAATGGAATTAGTTTCTTCATTTATACAGCCAACTGCAACTAAAATCCTATACAACAACTGTGTCACGATCTCCTGCTCCACATAATATAGTACTGTCAATTAAACATGCACCCTTTGGCACACTTTCCTGGAACAGTATTAGTATGTACATGTATGTATGCATTTATTTACCAAGGCAAAAGTGAAGAAAAGGTTGAGCTACCTGCCATTACTCAATCAAAAGCCAGAGGTGCAACTGTTCAGATGACAATCTTGCATCCAGATTCAGGCTATAATATGCTCCATTGTAAAACATCTCCAGACCACAATGCTTTCCTGCAATCTGTGCAAACAGGTCTGCAATATAAATCTTTCATCATCATCCTGCCCATGTGTTGTAGTTTGTAAACTATATTCTTCATTTGTTTTCATTTCTGCACTTGAACGTGAAGTTTATGATGGAAAGACATTCAAAAGTGAAATGTGATCATTTGGTAGATTTATAAGAATCCAGCCCTAACTATAAAATCCCTGTCAAATTTATCTTCCCCTCTCTCTAATATATTACATATCATATACATCTCTCTCTATTCTTTCCTCCTTCAAAAATGTATCACGACTATTGCGACCAGTGGGCATGTAACGTGATTGATTGCCATTTATACTTTCCATGGATTTCCTCTACTGACAGGAGATTGGCTGGGTTGGGAGAATGATGATCCTAAAATCGAGTACTATAAGGAGGAGGGAAAGGAATCGCTGCTCATCCACAGAAAACCTGACAAGACAAGGCACAGGGATCTGGAGGAAAAAAACAATAACCGCTTTCATCCGCAGTCCGAGCTCACCCATCATCCATTAATCCCCATCCCCCAAAAACCCATCTTCTTGCTCAGGACTGTCTCGCCCCGGCCGGTCGTCACGCCGCCTCCATCCCGACTCATCTCATCCCCCGAAAAACCTAATGAATGCACGCACCCAGCCCCGGGGGAGCCCTCCCCGCAAATTGATATAAATCGACTCTGATTTCTCGGAAATCCGCACCATTCTTCAGTGAGACCAGAAAATACTCTTTGTCCATTCGTCTCGGTGTCATGAGGCATGTCGAATTAAATGATTACTGAGATGATAACATACAGAGGAAAAACTCTATTTTTTTTATTTGTTATTATTGTTCATGTGCAAAAATACAAAAACAAACAAACAAACTGACAATTTCAGCAGGTAATAGTGGCATGACTGTTGAATCATTGAGGCTGCTTGAGTGGATTTGGAGGTATATTGCTGGCGGAATGGAGCATTTACAACAAGTGGTATCACACAAATCAATGTGCGCACATATTGATTTTGGCGGCCGCAGAACATGCTTCATGAAATTGATTACAATCAATTTCATGAAGCGCATGTATATATATTTCTTCCCAGAAACAGGCACTTGTTCAAACAGAAACCTGGCATCCACAAAGTCACCTGTGTTTTCTCAAGCATTGCTGATGACTGGGTTACACCACAGCTGGTGTTACATTAACTCTTCAGAGTTCTCATATCATGGAGGTACTGGGTATAAAGCTGCAACATAATCTTCCCGTTTAGCCCGGATTGGCAACTCAGGGAAAAGAAAATTACTAACATCTAGAGCAAGTTATCCCCTCCCCTCTCCCCGGACAAAAAGAAAAAAGAAAAAGAAAGAATCATTTTCTATGTTCCTTGGAAATCATTTCACTATTAGCAGAATCCCCAAGACATACTGTAAAACACAATATTTTCGCGAATTGGAGCCGACGGCCTTTTCGCGGCATGAAATTTTCGAGAGTTGCCTCTACCATTCAATGCACAGTGTAGACAAGAACTTTCATGTGCATTTTAATTTCGCAAATCTCGGCTCTCATGAAATTCACGAAATTAAAATGCATGCGAACATTCCTTGTTTTACAGTAGCTATGTACATAAACATCCACCTCTGTCTATTGTGGTCTTTATGTAGATCATAAAACTGCAATTTGATTTGCTTTAAAGACATGTCTACATCTTTCCATACATAACTGTTACAAAATATAAAATGAATTAACCCGTTGAAGATGAGTCCAGAGTACACTCAGGCAAGTGTCTACGAAAAAAAAAAAAAAAAAAATGTGTGTTGTAGCAAAATCTGCCCGTCCTCAATGGGCTAATGGTAATGATGATTGCCCAGTCAAGTACTATGTCCTTGTTATTATGTACACTTTGCCTGGGAGTAAATTTGTCCTCTGTGGGTATAGCCTATTAAGAAAGGCCAGTGTACGGCTCAGTCTGTAATGTTCTGTGTGAGTTACCAAACAATGTTCATCGCCAACTCCTGAAGATTATATGTACTTATAAAAGTCTCGTTCCCTTCAAATCCCAAGACACTTCAAAATACATGATGAATTTTGTTTTATTAATACCTATTTTCAATCAAAAAATGACAATACACTGTAAATGAATTGAGCTGAATTGAGTTGAATTGATCAAACACACTCCTTTTATTTTTTTTCAATTCACTTCTTTCTCTCTTCTTTCATCAAGCTAAAAAAGCAACCCCCCAAAATAAAAAAAAAAAAATGAAAATAAAAAACAGAAAAAAAAAAGAAATAGAGTATAAGCCAAGCTGGTACCTTCTACACAGAGTAAACATCAGAACATGAAATGCAATGGAATGTGGACAGCCATCTTTGTTTCAAATCAATTCCAATCCCCTCGGTTCCTCTCTTTTCCTTCCCTTTCTCTCAGCCTCTGCCTCTTCTCTCCCCCTCCCCCTTTTCTTTCTCCTTTATTATTCTCTTCATATATCTACCAACATATAAAAATAAACTCCCGTTGGTCCGCACATCACTTGCCCCAGCATGGGCTGCCCTCATTACGGCGTGTATCCGTGGAAACTGGAGCATGAGCCGCGTCGCGGCCTTGTCTGACCTGATTTCGGCGGGCCAAAATTAGGTCAAGTACAAGTTGGGGGCAGTCTAGTGCTGTGTTGTGACTGCACAGCACCGCCTGCATGGAGAGGGAGCCTTACTATTTTAATATCGCACAGAAACCAGCACCACAGCTTTTCATATGTCTGCCCTTTCTACCAGTAATCTGGGACTCTCTCATCCTCTTCCTCCTCCTGAGATCTTTCCTCTTCCCTAAGCCTTTTTCCTTCTCCTTCTCTATCCACACAAACGCTGTATAGTAATTAGTATAACACTTTCTTTATCACTCACTTTATACACAAACATGCTACATACATAGGCCTATTATATATATATATATATATATATATATATATATATATACGTATATATATATATATATATATATATTCACACACACACACACACAACATGCATATATACAAAGTGTATAATAATGATAATAGTCAGTTCTTAGAACGCATAATACCATAACTTAATGAAAATAAAATCTATCACACATTTCTCTATTCAAATGTATGATTAACAATTATCAAAAAGGTGAGTTTTTAACACAGATTTGATTTGTATACAAATAGACACATTAGTAGGTACACTAGCTGTACCAGTATATCATACAACCATTCGTCCACCTGCACCATGACTAATACATATCTGCAGTCAGTGCTTTCTTTACTAAACCTTATAACAATAAATTCATTGCATCTTCATACTTCAGTGTGTCCCTTCAGCTCTCGACCAAACCAGTTCTCTATCTGTATACTTGTCTACCTGTTCATCAATCTCTCTTGCTACCTATCCATTCACTCCGTCTGCAAGCTGCAAGACAGACGGCACATATCACGTTACTTGGCGAGGTATTAGTTTCGGCCTGCATCCTACTTTCGTCGTCATCCTCCCCCGGCTCCTCCGATTCCAGACGGATGGACGTTTTCCAAGAAACAACGATACAGAAGTTCCAAATGGGCACTCAATCACTGACAAGGCAGTTCGGTAGGGAAGTGAGAGTCGCACTCGCACTGTACGACGTATGAGGAAACAATTCCCAGTTTTTCTAATCTGACACTCGAGTCTCTGCCTAGTGACGGGAGAGGAGAAAGCACAGCGCACTCGTAATACACATTGTACTACCACTTCTGAGACCCGTAAATCTCGAGTTTGTTTCCCCACATTATCAATACACATGTATGAATGTCACAGGACTGTAAAATTTACAAAAGGAGACCAACGGAAAAGGCCCAGCCAAATCTATTAATGCAAATAGAAAAACTCGCTATATGACGGCCATGAACGACAAAAGCCATGTGTACCTGCATGTTTACATAATAATGTGATTATATGTACATTGTCATCACTACGTATATTACTGCAAATATCACATGCCAAATTGATTTTGAAGATTTCAAGATTTTCAAAGGTGGCTACAGTGTATATACTGCAAACTCGGTACTTATTTGTCAGACCATGGACCCTACCACAGGGTCCATGGTCAGACTGTCCTAAAATCTTTGGCACAGTCTAATAAAACTTAACAAAACACGGTGAAGTGTCTTCTAAACCCAGTACTGCGGGGCAAATTTAAGGCCATGACACATGCCACAAAGGGAAATCTACTGTATGACACTGTCAGTATTCCTTCTGTACCATTTACTGGAAAACTATCTAGTATACACTAGACTACAGGGCAATTTCAAGGCAACAAAGATAGCCCTAAGCACCCAGGTCAATTTGATCTTTGCCCACTGTTGGTTTTCGGTCAACATGACCCCAAGTCACAGCGAAAATATCATTGATCAAGAGGATGTAATGCTGAGTAGTATTTGGACCAGGGTCATCCAACCTGACCTAAACCGTAAACTAAACTATAAAAAAAAAGATATTATGCTACAAATTTAAACCTGCCATTATATGCAGCAGGTCCTACATTAAAACACCTCCATCCAGGATGCATACATGTACTTGGCTTACTACCTTCCCACTGTTTCAACTTGCTTTATTAAATCTACAGGCAAGAGAAACAAAATTGCTGGAAAAATGTAAGGGTTGTATTTTTTTTTCTCCACAAAGGGATCTCTGTCTTGATAACTTTTCCAACTTTCAGAGAGTTTTAGCTTTACTCTTTGCCACCTGGCTATAAGGAGCCAAAATGGCTCACTTAGGATGGGAGGATGTGTTTGGAAAAATAAACGTTGATGCCAAGTGCATACGTATTGCTACTTAATAATGCTGTACACGTTGTCATGTCTCAAGTTGTAAAAAAAAAAAAATAATGCCATATCAGATATCATGACATTTTGGAAATTTTCATTTCTGAATGGGTATCTCTCACACAGGTGTGATTTCTGGGAATGTTGCTGACAACAATTTTATGTGGGATGCCACTACATCATGCCCAATATCTTCCATCTCTGAAGCTTTCATAGCCTGGAAGATATGTGTACTGTATACAAATACGTGACACTGGGTCTGTCAACCACTTCTGATCCGATATCCACTGTCGTCAATCTGTCTGTCTGCTGTTCTGTTTGTCTGTTTGTCTGTCTCTTGAGCTATCATCTGTCATGTGTCTGCACAGGTTGCCCCTCCCCCTCCTTCTTCACTAATCGTTATGGCTCTCGTTGTGTTCTCAAATGAAAGCACGTCGGCCTATCTGCTGCCCTCACGACCACTCTATTTGCATTTCATCTCCAGTACGTGTCGAGGAAATCCATTTCCCTCTATAACTCTACTTTCATCCTCTTACACCGTACATGGCTTGCCATTAGACATGGGTTATTTGAGGCAGGATTGCAGACCACTATACTATCTCTCTAAATTTAATCTTTTTATCAATCTCACCCAACCTTTTGGATTAAGTGACACACACATCTCAATATGTTCTCACATTCTCATTTTATCTGCTCCATATATATGTGTTTCAACAAGCTTTAAAAACACTCAACACACCTTATCACCTCTAACTCTTATCAACCTTCATTGATCTTTTTTTTTTCACCCAGTTCCTTCTAAACCAACCCTACTTCCGATTCCTCTGAACAAATCTGTTGACTTGTGACCCTAAATGGTTTGCGGGGCATTTCAAGTGTGAATTTGCATTATTGCTCTTTTCTCATAATTTTTACCTTCAGCCCAAGCTCTGGAAAACTACTTAAATGCTAAATCTGCTGACATCTTCCTTCCTGACTGATCCAAACAGTGTTGTGTGACTTCCAATCTGCATCAGTTCAGACATACCGGTATCCTTGGTCTTTTTCCCCCTCAATGACAGCAGAAAAAAGGTTTGGAAAATCTATTGCCCTATTGCGAATTCCCACTACACCACCACCACTACCACTACCACTACCACTACCACTACCACTACCACTACCACTACCATTACCAATACCACTACCACTACCACTACCACTTCCACTACCATATCACTGCCATTACCATTACCACCACCACCAACACTACATTTACCACCATCATCATCACTACCATTATCACAACTACCACTACCACTACCACTACCACTACCACTACCAACACCCATAACAATACCACTACCACTACTACCAACACCACTACCACTACCACCACCACTACCAATACCACTACCACTACCACTCCCACCATTACCAAACCACCACTACGACTACCACTATCATTACTGCGACCATTATACCACCACAGCCAACACTACCACTACCACTATTACTACAACTACTTCTACTACTACTACTCCTACTCCTACTATCATGACTACTATTATTATTTTTCTTTTCCTGAATGAAGCAATGTGGGAGGAGGTCTTACCTTTCTGCGCCAGGAGTGCCACTGTGTGACAGACATGGCGCATTACAAGACTCCATTATTATTATTATTAATTATTATAACTACCATTCTGTACTCCCACAAGTTATTACCACTACCCTTATGAATTGAAGCTCTTTTATTCATTTGACTACCTCTGGGAGCAGAATAGTAATAGGACAGTTTGAACAGCTAGAACATTCACTGCCATTTGAATGAGGTCACCAAAGGGAGTTGCCTTGGTGACCAAGTCCAGGACCAGTGTCTGAATGTAGTTTATGTCTTCCAACTTTGGATCTCAAGGCATCCAGTTACAAATGGCACCCTGGGCCTTTGCATCCTCTTTGATCCGATAAGTGCATGATGGAATACAAGTAGTCAAGGTTGTTGATTTTCTCTCTTTTTTTGGGGGGGGGGGGGATGGGGGATAGGGAATGGGGGGGGGGGACAGTCTCATCCTCATATTCTTCCTAAGCATTGCACTATAAAGATCAACCTTTTTTTTTTCTGGGATGTGACTGGGTTCATCACAGCAAGCCCAATCTATAATGTAGGCAGAACTAGTACTCTTCTTCAAGCCATTCATACTGCCTGTCTATTCCTAACCGAGGATCCTTATATAAAGGCATATTTCCACATCCCCAAAACAAAACAAAGCAAAATAAAACATTGTATAATCCTATAATTTCTGAACAAGCAGACATCGGTCATTCTGCTTTCAAAATATCTGAATAAAACTATATAGAGCTCTGTACTTGTAGATATTCTAATTTGAGTCTGGAATGAGACTATCACTCATGTGCCATGTACTGGCGTAGAAATATCTCCGTGGTAGGTGGAGAGTGTAAACAGCAGTTGGTTTACTTTTTTAGCCAGAACTGTTGACACATATAATTTATGTTCTGACCTGAGTTTGAACCCCCACAGGCTATTTTTCCCCCCTCTTCTTCTTTATCATCTTCTTTTCTGGGCAATGAGAGTATGTATAATCTTTTAAAAGGATTGGGTGGAAAAAAATCTTATCCTGCAAGTCAAATTTCTACTCGGATATTTGTCACTCCCCTCTTCCAATCAAAAGGTCTATTTAATACACACATGCTTTGCACGCATAATTTAGAGCAGAATGCATTATAGCATTTATAGGGGGTTTGTGGCAGAACCGTTCATGAAGAAAAATGTTTTAGCGGCTCTGAAAAATTGGAAAAACAGCATTTACATGAAATGTCTGGGTATAGACAAGACTGAATTCATGCGGATCATCCTACAAATGGCATCCAATTTACCATAGCACAATGATAAAAATTACTATGAGGAGAAAGCAATAACCAAATGAAAACCCACATGATTAAGCTGCTTCAACAAAAAAAAAATCCCATTGCCAAATACATTCTTAAGCTGACAAAAGAGATCTACACACACTGTAGATGAATCGGACTTCAGAGCACTGTAACTTATGGCAGCCATAACTGTGGGGCTTCCAAAGAAGAATAAAAGCACATTCAATGGGTTATGAAATGAGCCAGGTGCATTGCTATGTCAGTGCATAATCCTTTGTCAGGCATACATGAAGCCCCCAGTTAGAAATTACCATTAAAAAAATACAGTACCCAAACTAAATTGGTCTAGATAATCCATCATCATTTGGTCACATCACTAACATTAAAACAGATATATTCACACGAGAAGAGTAAAAAAATGAGGAATTTCCTCAGTTTCACCGATCAGACATTCATCATCACACATTCAAATGCAACATTTGTGCATTTAAATGCAAACTAAAAGCACTCTTCTTTGATCACGCATTTGTAATTTGTAAAATCAAATATTGAGAAGTCTTAGAACACAACCAAATATATGTGTACAGTTTCAACATTTGTAATTTGTAAAATCAAATATATGGAGCTCCTGGGACACAGTAAAATATATGCATACAGTTTCTCCCCCCCCCCCCCCCCCTTGAAAATTATGACACTATCATTATGGTGTCAGAGGGAGTATTTTATAAGGGACTCCTTCGCTTGGACGAACCTTGAAAGAAGCTCTTGTTCCGCAGGTAGCTGACACTGAGGCGTAAGATGGAGAGTTTGTCCAGCTTCGAGATGGTGTCGGCATCGAACGGGAGCAGGGCTGCCAGTCGGTCCAGCTCTGCGTTGAGACGATCGCGGTGCCGCTTGCTCGGATTCGTCTTTACCGTCCCATTGATCGGAACGGTATTCCTGGAAGCACATGGGAACAAGGAATAAAAATGCCTTCAACAATATCAATGCTCCAACCAATGTACACACCATATACTTTATAGCGAGTCTAATTCTTCAAGAATTTCCTAAAGCGGTTACATGTGAGATAATGAAGTTGGGCAATAAATGGAGAAATGTACATGTATGTACATGCCACATTCATGTAGAGATAAAAGATTATATTTTTGAGTGAAGTGTTTCAAGTTCAACTTGCAAAATATGTGGAATACTGTATTTCAGCACTGACACAGAATAATTTTACTTCTCAAACTTGATTAGCAGTTTTGATCAGTGGTAAAATACTTTTAGCCCATTAAGGACAGACTGATTTTGCTAGAACACACATTTCCCATAGACACTTGCCCCAGTGTACTTGGGACCCCTCCTCAACGGGTTAACATAGTTTTGAACAGGACTACGTATTAAAAAAACCTGCTACATACACAAAATTATGACTAGCAGTCATATCAAAATTGCATAGCGAATTGCGATGCGATACCAAAAGAAAATAATTATTTCCTGACTGATATGTGAAAGGTAACAATTTCATTCACATATATTACAGTCTGCATTTTAATAGTCAATTTACCTATTTTAAATGTTACTATCCCGAGATGCTCTTTTGATTTTGTTGTCTCTCTTTCTTACAATATTTTTCTCTGTCCATGTTGGTTTCAACAGGGAGGTGGAAAGAAGCAAGCTGCAGAGTTTCCTCTTTAAAGGGATCGTACAGTTTTGGTTGAGACCTAATTTCAGGTTTCAACATTTTTTGGTGAGATAATGAGAAACCTCTTATGAAATATGACAGAGCATGTAATTCCATGAGGAATTCAACGTTTATTTGATGAAAATTGGCTTTGAAATGGCCGAGATATCCAAAACAGAGTGATTCTAATAAAGTGTGGGACCCACCTTTTATTGCGATCGCTTTGTTTTACTTTGTTTTTGGATGTTTCAGTCATTCCAAACCCGATTTTCATCAAATAAACTTTGAATTCCTCTTAAAATGGTATGCTCTGTACTATTTGGTGTTTTCTTGGTATCTCACAAAAAGTTATAAGCTCAATTCTCATCTCCACCAATACTGTACCATCCCTTTAAGGAGAAGTACGCACAATGATATACAGTTGATATTCATTTGTATGTTTGTTTTTTTTTATATCAATTCAAACATTCATGGCCTCTGGGAACCCTTTGACCCAAAATCACTGTAAAAATATTGCAGGAGGTTACACACAAAGCGCAAAGATGTGAACAATGAGAATACTGTTTGCTTGTTTGATGATGATTGTTTGTTTGAAATGGAGGCAGCTCCCAATAGGGGGGGGGGGGGGGATTGTTGTTTCTAAATATGTCATCTCAAATATATGTTGTTGTTATTGTTGTTGTTGTTGTTGTTGTTGCTGTTGTTGTACAATGTATGCTTCCATCTCATCAAAAACACCAAGAAAACTGAGAAAATAGCTGAGATAGGGGGATGAACTTGCACGTACTGTATATTTTTCTTAAATACCAAAATTATATCACAGTGTTCTAATTCTATGCAAAAAATTCACCTTCTTTATAAAAATAAATTTCATTTTTTGGAAGTGATATAAATTGAGACAGCAGTGCACCATCTCACTGAAGATAAGTACAGTTGTGCGCTCTATCCAAATTCTATTATTTTCTGTATATGTTTTTAAACCTTTCCCTTTGACGAGAAAGAATAAAGATATAAAAAGCATCAGAAATGGTCTTCCGATATGTAGCACTCAATTACACGTACATACTGTATACAATGTACAATCGTATGGTTCAAGAGTCCACTTTTGCACACAGGTTCCCGGTCAGGATGAATATTGCTACAGTCACTCAACTGAGAGACGGTTATATATCAAAGGCTGTCTGTCCAGTATATCTCTCATAAGAGAAATCTTTTATTGTCTGTATTTCTTTTCATACACTAAAAAAAAAAAACTGGGCCTGCTGTATGATGTCAAAATTGAAAGCCATTGATCACTCATGGCTGTATGTAGTAAACACACACACACACATACACACAAACACAAAAGGATCTGCACTTTGTACTTTGGCCCCGACTTCGCGACCAATCAAAAGAACACTGGAAGTGACTAAGCAAAGGGGGGGGGGAGAGATATTCCACCATACTTCTTTTCATAGCAAGTGTTATGAATACACTTTATCTCTGCTGACAACAACACACGTGTACAACACATTTTGACACAGACATGAACAGTACAGTGCAAACTACACCTCATCTTCCAATACTTACCATCGCTTTTCTTTATGATACACACTTGCATGAGACATCAGTGATTATCCAATCATACAGATAAAAACAGTAGTATGTGAGGAAATTTTAAATACTCACATACACAGTAGCATATTGTGATATATCTAGAGGGTAATGATATCAGTTTTCAGTTTTGTGAAAGTCTGACACTCCAAAAGAGGCTCTCCAAATCAGAACTAAACAAAAAAATTATTCATACATGTAAGTTTTTGTCTTTTATTTATGCTTCTTTGAATCACTTCTAACAGCTAAAGACTAGATTGACATAGAGACTGTAGCTGAATGTATGGAGGTGTCACTGAAGTTCTGTTGTTGTGTGGAGGCATCTGTCTTGCACAGACTCTAGAATCGGGTATTTGATACATCACTGTAGTTTTTCTGTTTAGTCTCAAATTTGGATGGAAAGTGGTAACATTTTGGGAGGAGAAAGGCATGCATACAAGCTATAGGTCCCTGTCACGACATCTGGACAAAATCTCTTTTTTTTTTTTCAGAGGAAGAGACTTTATTATAACTACCAAAAGTGTGCCTTTCTGAGATTATTTTTACCATTTTTGCCATGATGTCTTGATTATTCAAATCACTTTCATGTCAAAACAGAATTCTCCATTGAAAAGAAAATGGTCTGCAGAGCACTCAAAATATGTAAAGGCACATTCTCTTTTAACAAACTTTATAAAGTATTATCATCAGGAGCCAAAAGGACAGCATTTTTACCCAGTTCAGTTCAGTTCAGTTCAGTTTATTCAAACCAAATCAAACATTACAAAAATACAAGACATTACTGCAAAAATTCAGAATGATAGGTTTGGGACCCCAGTGAAGCACAGCTTGTGGTTGGGGCCCCTTTACACAATACACTACAGTATATGGCAAGGTGTAACATATTTACATGGAATATAACATAATATGTACAAATTATACAACATAATAAATGCAGACAAGTACACGTATACCACCTCCCCCATACACAACACAACACACACACACACACTCACACACTCACACATACACACATGCATACACACATGCATGCACACTTCACACATGGCTACCTCATCTCATTTTCTACATTCATGTACCTAATTTCAATCTGTCGAAAAGGTGTCTTTTACACAAAATTTTGAATCGAGACAGTGTAGTGGAATTAATTATTACCCTTCATGTTTTAGACATACATTGTATGTAGTGATGACAATTTGGGAAAAGCAGTATTTACCATGACACCTGCAGTAATTAACTAGAAATGTCGCTTTGGCGACTGGTATGCCTCCGCCATAATGCATGATTTTCCCAATAGGTCTAGATAGTACATGTGGACACTGTGTGATTACATTTTCACAAAATTGGCAAAATATTGGAATGACAAGTTTGTCACAAATGTGTTGAATGTTCACCTTCCTTGACGTAGGTTTAATTGGATGAATAGGAGAGCATGTATCTAGTGATTTAAGGACTTTAACTTGACTTTGACCCATTCATACATTTAGGCATTGAGTAATTTTCAAGGTACAGGTGTGGAGAAAAAGTGCAATTTCTGAATGGAATAGTAAATTGTTACCATTTTCATTTGGCCCTTGACCCTAAAATTCATAAGATAATTACTTTCAGGTAGAACAGGCATAATATGTACTAAGTTTCAAGGTAACTTGAGCCACTTCCGAGATATGGAGGAAAAAGTTAGTTCAGCACTTTCACTTGATCTTTGACCTTTTGACCTTTGAGGCAAAAAGAGAAAAAAAAACTTTCCAGAGAATTTCTATTAGGTTACACACGCATACAACAAGTGTCAAAAAATAACCCTGCTGGCATTGCTTAAATATGAGGGTAATAGTAAAATTTTGAAGTCTTGCACTTGACCTTTGACCCCTGACCTTTGACCCCATGAACCCTACATTCTCTAGATAATCACTTCCAGTCAGTACATGTATATACTATGTTCCATGAAGATACCTTGAACAATTTTCCAAGGTACGGAGAAAAAAAAAAAAGTTTTAATATTTTTACTTGACCTTTTGACCTTTGACCTTTGACCTCATGACCCAAACTTTCACCAGAGAATCTTAATTGGGTAATACATGTATACACTAAGTTTCAAGAAAATCTCTTCAGGCATTCAACAGATATGGTGGAAATAGTGCAATTTTATGTATTTGACCCTGACCTTTTGACCTTTGACCTTTGACCTCATGACCCAAACTTTCACCAGAGAATCTTAATTGGGTAAAACATGTATACACTAAGTTTCAAGAAAATATCTTCAGGCATTCAATAGATATGGTGGAAATAGTGAAATTTTATGTATTTGACCTTGACCTTTTGACCTTTGACCTTGAGCATGTGCACCCAAAAGTGGATAGGCACAACTTCACCCCCTAATACACATACATGCCAAGTTTCATTAGGATACCTCAACAGATTTCGATAGTTACCTTGTCCACAAAATTCATTACGGACGGACGGAAGGACGGACGGACGGACGGACAACCCGAAAACATAATGCCTCCGGCACCACTTCGTGGCGGAGGCATAAAAAAAGAATATAAAATAACGGGAAAAACAGCAATTCTTCTCCAAAATATTTATCAGGAACACTCCAATCTTGTTACATTCTTCTCCAAAATATTTATCAGGAACACTACACTCTTGTTACATTCTTGTCACTGCTTAACTTTTGAACTGCACTCTTCCATGGATACTACAGTATGTTGCTCCAGATACCACAAAAACTACCGAAAGGCTGGTGAGTGTACAAATTGTAGTTTCTCATTTTGTAGACCATAATCAGCATGGAATGAATTCCTTGCCTAAGGAATTTCGATCATCACCCTAGTCTCAATCTTAGAAAAGTATTTTTGAAAGTTCCTATCATTATTCTTGTTGACAATGAGACTTACAATGTATTTTGACCACATAAAGTGAATTGATCAGTTTGATTGGAAATGTGCTACACGACAGACTGTTCATTATTATAGTGTTGTACCTACAGAACGCAATGTAAACTGCTCAAAAAATACCTGCACAAGTCCACTACGATTTCCAAGTCATGGTAAAGATTTCAGATCTGTTACAAATGCATTTTCACAATATGCATAAACTGCTCTATATTCACTGAGAAGTCAATGAAACAGACAGTGTGTAGTGTTCCCTCCCTCTCGAAACAACATTAGAGCACAGTACCAGCATCCTAGGAATCTCATTACATTTTTTAACCAAGATTAACATGCTTAATCTATAAAACCTTTGACTGTGGTCGTAAATGTACAGTATGGTGAATTTCTACTTTTCCTCAATTCATACTTTTTTCTTTCTTTTTTTTTTTTTTTTTTTTTTTTGCTTTGCAAAATGTATAAACCAGGGGCCCGTTTCAGAAAACTTGTTATCAGTGACAACTGCCACATTTCTATGAAAAATTTGCTCTCAGCCAATCAGATGCAAGGATTTCAGTAGCTTGTCACATCTATGACAACTTGTCACTGATGACAAGTTTTATGAAACAGGCCCCAGTTTGTTGTAGAACAAAACATTATAGCAGCTGGCACTAAGCATACCATTAGACATTGCAGGGGGAAACAAATGCAAATCACTACAATGTATAATCACTTTTATGTAATACAATTGTAAGTGCTAGTGACAGTTTTGACTGGGAGTTCTAATACTGGTATTTTAGATAGCTGAATCCAGAAGTGTGGTAGATCTTTGACCTTTGACCCTTGAGCACTTGGATCAGGTCATATTACAGAGATAGATCCATAATTGTAATACATCTTGTGCTATTAAATCAAATTTTGTGAGACTTTGTAAACACAGTCCAATATCTATAACTTTTGGCATACTGAAGACAGCTTTGAAATAACCATGGCATCTATCCATACATTTCATTGTATTTCATAAATTCATATTATTTTACATAGACAACAACATAAAAAAGGGACATTAGGCAAGAAAATAATCGATAGCAATATGATATTGTTATAGGTGCAGGTGGAAATGATAACAATATGTAGAGTTAGAAAACTATGTAGTTCCAGGAAAAATTGTAAATAAAATATGCAGAAATTATTTTTAATTTCCTTTGAAATCTAGAGCTTTCACAGCAAGGCTAACACATAGTAAAAACAGTTTATGCTTACACAACTAGTACTACTACTACTATATAAAGATATAGAACAGTGATAATAATGCCTACTGCTGTATTATGAGAATTTGCACAGAATTTGCTCTACAGAAACAAATATTTCTGATAGCCTTACCACTGCAACCATCATTAACTGGTACCTATTTTAACACCTGGGATAGGATGGGCATTGTGGGTCATTGTCCTAGGACATATAATTTAGTGACAATGAACACAGAATCCTCTCATCATATGTCCAGTTTCTCATCTACAATTTTATGATTTGTAACATGATATAATCCCTCATTTTTACAGTGCTGAATGCCTGCCATATTGCTGTAGAAAGTGCAGTTCTTGATTTGTAGCAAACATGCTACACAGCGATTGGTTTCAACAATGTGGTTCAAATGCTTACAGTGTACTTTTTAAAGGGGTGCCCTATTGAGATCAAACCTTAAATACCATATTGTCCAATATAATTTAAAAAGTTGACCCGTTTGCTGGCTCTGGATAAAGGGGTAATACAATATAAATGACTGCTATAGTCATATCTATGGAAAGAAGAATGCAAAAATACACAAATCGTTCAAATTCTCTTCTCTTTCTCTCACGCTCTCTTTCTTTTCAATCTCTTTCTCTCTCTCTCTCTCTCTGCTCTCTCTTTTTTTAACTATCTCTATCAATGTTTACTTTTCATTGGTGAAATCTGTTGACAAACTTTTTTTTTGGGGGGGGGGATTTCGTTGTTGTGTGGCTTACAGCTACAATTTAAATTCATCAGTGCGGTCATTATGTCGGGTCTAAGCAGCAGTTAAGAAATTACAAGGCAGTGAGGTAGTAGCAAAACAGTTCCATTCCCTCTTTTTTCTCTCCCTTTTTATATTCCCTTCCTCTATTATCTATCTATGCATTTGTCTGTTTCTCTCTCATATCATAGGACACACACACATATTGCACGTAATATATCCCTCTCCATATTCTCTCTCTATCTCTTTCTCTCACTTACCTTTGTTGTTTGCATTCCAGAGGCATTTTCTAAAGCCAGTGAACTCTAGAACAATAATAGCCTTTGTTGTTTTATGGAATTTGTCAAGGCTAATTACTGCCCGAAGCAAGCTGATGAAAAGCAGGGATCATCTTGAAACAAGCGAGTATGTATGCGAGCATTTGATGGGTCATTTCTGAGTGAATATTGTACTGCATGTAGGTGTGGGTGTGTGTGTACATAGTGTGTGTGACATTGAAATACAGAATCTTGTTTCCTCATACATACAACATTTATGATCACATTCCATGCACTTTGAATTGTATCAAACGAACTGTTCAAAGTCAGTGAAGTGTTTCAAAGTTCTAAAAATGGAAAACAAACAGTGGTAGAGCAGTAAAGACTTAACTTTAAAACTGAAGTAATGGAGGCACAAATACATTGTAACATGTACAAATTGCATAATTGGTTTGGTAGGCCTTCAGCTTTAATCCATCATTCAATTCTGAAATACAAAGGCACTTCTAATCAGCTTCTGTTCTCCTTACTGATTTATAAATGAAAGAGACTTGGCTATAAAGCACTGTTATGTATTCATGTATAGTACTGTGGTATTGTAGCCTGTTCATACTTCAGGCCTGCAGCATTTGATAGATCACTGATCATGGAAATGCCTCAATGTTTGGATGGTTGTAAAATAAAATCGCTGCATGTTTTGATGAAATTCAGCATGATGTAGCCTGCTACAAAATATCATGCATCTTTCTGTTCGAGGGGGGGGGGGGGTGCCTCCAGCATTTATAAGTGATCTAGTTTCATAAAGCAGACTTTAACATTTCATTTCAAACATTTCAAGTATACTGTCGACATAAAAACTTAGAAGTCTCAAGGTTTGCACCACACATTTAATGACCACCATAAAACTAAATTCACAAAATTCAAGTTAATCAAAGTCAATGCTCAATGTTTAGTGACTTTTCTTCATTTTTTTTCTTACTTAAAGGGCACTGAATAAGTTCATTCTCTTAACATAAATGTATTCTAGCATTTTAAATCATTGCAAATGTACACGAACGTTACACTTTGTACGTAATCCAGGGCACACCATCGAGCATGTGGTATGATACTGATCCTGGTATGCCTTCACATTTTAAGTGCTCTTTAAATGAAAGAGACAAACCACATGAATCATTTCTCAAGCACTGAAGCAAGGTTGATGCCGGCAAGTATCAAATTGTAATGTAAAGTTGGAGGGCAACTTCAACATCCTGCACACTAATGTTTTACACGATAAATCGTCGTCTCCTATTAACCGAAACCAGTACTTGTACATAACAGGAAATATCACCTAGAATAGGTTTTTCCTCCTTAGCAGAAATCTAAAAGTAATACTACTGGCATGGATTTCTACCTGACAAAAAAACAGAAAACATTTGATATCAACAAAATACAGTGCACATGGCACTACATGCCTACTTGCTGGCTTGCCAAGGGCAAGGGGGGGGGGGGTAAGGGAGGGGCATTTCATGAAGAGTTTTGTCAAATATTTTTTCTGATGAACTCTCATAAGATCCTGATATATCTGATTGGGGGGGGGGGTAAGGGAGGGGCATTTCATGAAGAGTTTTGTCAAATATTTTTTCTGATGAACTCTCATAAGATCCTGATATATCTGATTGGCTGAGAGCAAATTTGTCGGACAAAGCGCTTCATGGAATGTCCCCTGCAAGTCCCGGTCAGGCAGTTAAAAAGAACAGAATTATTTACCTGTTAAAACAATACTGTGGCAAGGGCTTTGGCTATGGGAGAAGTATCTTTTACTGTACCCTGACTGTACAAAAGGCCTGTGCAAATAGATCTGAACCTAATGGGTTTTGAAAATCATTTGTATTCTTCGATGCAAAAATATCTACTCTTGTGTGTGTTCACAAAAAAAAAAAAAAAATTTGTTAAATGTTGTGACAGCCTATGCACCATGTTTGAAAAAGTCAGTCCAACTTGATTTTTTTTTTTTTTTTTTTTTTTTTGGGGGGGGGGGGGCGAACTTGCGATAATGTGTCCTGCAAGGCATGTGCATGAATGGG
Organism: Diadema setosum; assembly: GCF_964275005.1. NCBI lineage: Eukaryota > Metazoa > Echinodermata > Echinoidea > Diadematoida > Diadematidae > Diadema > Diadema setosum. Next base: position 6,515,141 of record NC_092703.1, on the reverse strand, counting down.
ATGAAAATCATATATCTATAAAATTGGATTTTTGTAGATTTAATCATTATATAATTTACCAACATGAAAACTGATTGTTGCCATCTCCAAAGCAACAACTATTTTCCAGTTTTTTTAAAAGAGATTAGAAAAATTAATGATACAACCATTCAAAACTTCTATGTTGCTGTGTTGGTATCAAATTACACATTTCAACCAGCACCTGAATTAATTTCCTAAAAAAGGGCATTGTTACTTCAGAAAGCATTCAGGAAACACACACACACAGACACACACACACACACAAACAATCAAAGTTGTGTATATAAAAAACATCTTGGCTAATTGTCATAATTTGATGACTAGCTGACTTCATTTCAGTTTTCAAAAAATAATCAAGAAAGTATATACTGTCTCTAAACAAAACTCTAACTATGTGGTAAAATAGCAACATATATTATCTTGTGAGATGGGTAGAATACTTTTGCCTCTAAAAGTTGATAAAAAAGGATATCAGCATGTGTTAACTTCTTGTTCTCTTTTGAAATTCAAAGGCTAAAACTGAGGCAACCATCTTCATGAGAAGTGGCGGTCAGTTATTTGCCAAATGACGCAAATTAAGCCCACATAATCATTCTTGAAATGATCACATTTTACTCACCAACTGCCTTTACTTTTAGTGGGGGGAAAAAAAAGAAAAGAAGAAAGAAAATGTTACCTAAGTACTCAAAGAAATCACAGAAACCATCCATATGCCAGTGCAGCTATCATCTACACCAATGTATCTTGATTGCACAACATGACATGATGGAAATCCAAAAGAAAAAACACTGGAAATAGAAATTATATAATATAGGATGCAGAACCCATCGGGGTACGATGGGCAGCAAGAAAATAAGAGACAAATTGTGTCAATAATAATGAACAAAGGTCAGTTCAGCACACTGTTTTTAATGTGGCATAATGCTCCATTGTGTGTGATGTGACTTGTTTGAGTTATTTTCAGATTTGAATCTATGATGATATAATCAGGAAAGTTGTGTACAACCTGCCTGTTACAATACATGCAGGAAATGAAGCATGTTTTTCATGTCAACAATTTGATGTCTAAAATAATTACTGGTGTGTCACAGGTAAAAATAACCTGTGATCATACAAAAATGTATCTTTGGGCAGTTATGGAACTGGTGAGTAACGCATGTGGCGTAGACATCTTTTCATTCCACCAGAATATTGCAGAACGAGGTCGGGTGGAGCTTTGTGGTGGAATTGTCGCCAAATCACAACTCCCGCCCCGGGCGATTGCCCGTACTCCAAAGGACAACGATCCGCTCTGCTCCGTCGTCTACTACGCTTTCAGCTTCCGTCTGCTGCCACTGCATATGAAAGACATCGTGGACACAACCCAAAATCATACTTACCGTTTAGCAGGACGACGTCGCCTCTTGCCAGCATAAAGTTTAGATCCTAGAGAATCCATCGTATCGATGAGGAGTTGACGAAACACGTTACAAAAAAAGTTGATCCGATGATAGTTAATCCATATCTAACGCAAGCTTGTAGCGATTTAGGATTCCGTTGAATTAACTCAACTTCACACACTTTTGTCCTCCCGTACGTTGAGCTACACTAGTTTCGCGCAGGACTTCAGCTTTCAATCACGGCATATGATCCAACCACGACTACAGTTCATCCACAACTGCTCGGCTGGAACGCTGAAGTTAACTTGTAGCAAAATATCAATCATTTGTCGATGGTGTATTCCTAATACCACGCAAATCCGTGAAAACTCTCGTGGTTTGTAACCACCACTGGTTTCCACTCTTTCGCGAATCGCAGTAGGAGTTCTATATCCTGACTGAGAAAGCACGAAGGCCGCGCCGCGGGCGGAGCAAGGCAAGTCGAACACGCGGAGGTGCCGGGAAGATGATCCAGTGAGGTTTGGTACATAAGCGCCACTTCTCTCTACACTACTACATCACCACTTCAACTCCGAACGTGTAACAGCGTTGGTACACGGCGGAACATTTGCCTTGCGAGGAAAAATAATCTTGCTGCTGATCGGGGAATTTTCTGTTGACATCTTACTGCATGATGTAAGGCTGGGCAAGCAGCCAACTTGCAAGGCCCTCGTCACAAGATGGCAGCATTCATTTTTACTACGGAGCTCCGGAGAGGATTCACATCTTCGAACGATAGTGAACTATCGTACTAGGCCTACACTCGTCCTGCATAACTACTACGGTCTTGAAAGCAAAACAAAAGAAAATCAGATAAATAAAACAAGACATCACCTACATCAAGTCATAAATTTCAACGTAACGTTCTTTTTAGTACAGACACTCTTCATGTATATTCGTGATTGTGATCCATAATTCAGTGGTCATCCCATATTTCACCATTTACTCACGTCATTCTTTCCACTGACATTCATCATCACTATGTACAGCGAGATTATCGGGGCAGAGAGGTGAATATGGAGCGGTTTATTGTGTTTATGCTGAGTGATGGCATTAAAAGTGTAGTTCTTTGGGTCACCTGCTGTATAGCCTATGCGGCTATCATTACTTCTATGCATGCATGTAGAACAGTTAATTCTTATTACAACACCATTATCAGTTATTGATAACGGTGATGATAATCACAACAATTATGAATACATTTATGATAATGACAGTAATTACGGATAATGATAGCAATAATAACATATCCATACTAATGATTTTGTATATCGCTACTATTGTTATTATGATAATAATATAACTATTCTGATTATTACATTGCAACATATGAAAAATGTCTAAGTAATGTCCTCTAGGAGAACGGCGCACAAAGTTATGTTACAAGGAGGGAAGGACATTGGACGAATAAATGGTGCGGGTGATGCGTCGATAAGACGGACACTCTTAAAACCAAATGTTCTATACTCTTTGCTTAAAACATCCGGGTCAGAACTGACCAGGAAAGGGTCCGTTGGGGTCACATCCCGTTCCGGGTCAGAAATGACAAGGAATGCCTGGGGTAAGATTATTATGACCCCATTCAGAGTCATGGATTTGGTCAGGGTGATCCCATTCCGGGTCTTCATGACCAAATTCCAAGTCATTTTTGACCCGGAACAGAGGGTAACCCCAACGGCACCGGTTCCGGGTCAGTTCTGACCCGGATTTTTTTTTAGAGTGAAGGAAATAAACATAAAGTGAAAGCAAACGCACATATAGACGAAGTAGTAGTAGTAGTGTAGTAAAAGTAATGATAATGATGATGATGATAATAATAATAATAATGATAATGATGATAATAATATTGTCTTTTCTATATGGCATTTCCAATCAACTATCAATCGATGCGCTTTACATTCAAATTCAAAGTCTAAGGGAAAATAAGAACTTTTTCAAATTCTATTTTTTTTTAAAATCAAAACAGAGGGTGATAAGCGAAGTTCATTTGGCAAGGTATATATTCCATGCCTTTGGCCCATAAAATGAGAAACTACGATCACAGGCTTTAGTTTTAACACGTGGTATCTGCATGGAGTACCGTAGTCCCTCATATTGTGTATAGTATCCATGGCAGAACGCAATATAAGCTGAATAAAATGCTGGTTAAAAACTCGGAGCAGGGAGGTGCTCGGAGAAAGAAATGGATAGGGAAATGGTTTCTAATCAGAGGAGAGTGATGGGGGGGGGGAGTTTTGAGAGAATGGCAAGGACGAGGCTTATTAATACACACTCCTTCTCTGTTAGCTCTTTAATTTGCACCCCTGAGATGGTTTAGGCAGCCTTTTTTTCTCAGTCGTGACGTCACTTGTCGCGATAGTTCCGCCGAGGCAGTGTAGCAATCTTCCATTATCATAATCTTCGACGAGCGACGCGTTTAGTGGTGTCTTAGCCGACATCTCAACAATCGAAGCGTGCGCTCCTGAATGGGTAATTCGACCACAGAGTTGCAAATCAACACGTTTTGCGGTCAAAACGACGACAATTAAATTCATCAGAGCGCCTTCATATTCGTGCTGGATGCCGGCAGTGTATCGACTTGCCCCCGTTGGGTACGTCTCATCTGTTTGTCACTCCAATGAATAGGTGACGCTGGTCAAAAACTCGGGGGAAGAAACATGGAAATGGTTTCTAATCAGATGAAAGGGATAGAGGGGTGAAGGAACCGAGAGAGAATGGCAAGGACGAGTATAATTTTCTTAATCTTTTCGACTCTGCTCTGTATTCAATGTATTGTATTGCTTTTCCTTCTGTATATACATTTTCTTTCTTTACTTCACTTTATCCCCCTCTCTTTCTATTATAATACCTGTTATATTCCAGAAAAAAAAAAATCATGATAATGAATGATAGATTGTGATTATGAATCGTACTGTACAACAGAGGCATATGTGTATATGAATGTTTTGATTAAATAGCTTGTGTGCATGTGTTAGGGGATTGTCTAAAGCAAGTTTCTCTTTCTCTCTCTCTCTCTCTCTCTGTAATGTGCGTGCAAGTGTATAGAAAAGAATTATCGTAATACATGTACCAAGAAAGAAGTGGCATTTCTGTCATCGAGAGACTCGAAATAGTGCATGGCATATTTTTGTTTTATATTCTCTTAAAATACATTTTTAAAAAGAAAGATTGTAAATCGTATTCATTTATGTAAATGCTGCTCTATAACAGTTTTGTGGTTTGTTAACACAGCGAAGTGTGTAATAATCACCGTCCGCAGTATAATATGATATAATAGACGTGATAATACACAACGGTCTTGTGAAGCCAGCACATGCCGATAATACTTGAGTAACACACGCTATCGATAACTATACCATAATTATGACGTCATAATTATGTATAGTGCACTACAACGTGAATATGAAGTAACAGTAAATATTATCGATTATATACCAAGTTATAAAATGTTTGGCCACTATACGTTACGTAAGATCAATCTGCAGTTAGGACTCCATTAATGGAGGAAAAACGTCATAATATGCAAGTATTGTATAGTCTACCTCAGTAATCAATCCAGGTAGGCCCTATGGTAATGATAATGTTGTCCTGTGTCTATTTGACAACTTACTTAGATTTGATGCTATTCTCTATCTCTGTATTAACCATACATATTATGCGGGATCAGTCATTATGCTCAATATCACATTTCTTTATAACATTTTCCCCTTCATATTTCAATTTCAATTTTATTTTCATACTTCTCAATGAAAAAATACATAAAATAATTATAACAAAATTAAATAATGCATGATATCCAGCTATAGGAGGCATAGTATGACAAAATGGAATATAGGGCCTATACATAAATCCAGCTAGGAGACATTATTCATAGAATACTTCAAACATATAAAACAAAGCGGTCGATCTACGAAAGTTGGAATGAGAATGAATGCTAAAGAAATAATATTATATGAATATTATGATACATTACTGAATTCCCAGTCCACTTGAATATAGTACATAGATACGCTTATTTAGGACCTATAAGCCTTTACGTTGGTGCTTTCTTTCTGTCTTGCAGTCTGCGTATCCCCTTTCCCTTCATACACTGCTATAGATCTCGTTTCTCCTCTAAATTGTCTATAATTTCCGGCCTATACGAGCTGTATGCTTTCTGTTTTGCAATATTAATGCGTTCCGCCCCACCACAGCATCCTCATCTTACATCAAGCAACGAAAACCCCTCCCCCCCCCCCCCCCCCATCTCCATTGGTTTGACATTTGCTCCATTGCGAGCATATGCTCCCCGACACTTGTTCTTCTTGTCTGCCGCTTGGCCGCGTCCCCAAGGACACCAGTCTAATCGAATTTTGGAAAAGAAAAGCGCACTTATTAACCCTGTCCTTGAAGAACACACCCTTCGGGCGAAAATGGAACCAGCCCAAGTTCAGCCGCTGCGCGAGCTATGGGTCTGGTCGGATTTACGCGCGCACTTCTCTTCTGTTTCGAGCTCGTATAAGTCTGCTCCTTTTTCATCATAACTCGCAGCATGTCGCAGAGCAGAGCCCTGGGGTGTTTCATAAAGCTGTTCGTAAAGTTACGAACAACTTACGAGCGACTGGTGATCAGTTCTTGTGCTGAATTATTGAAATTCTGATAAGTATATCACATCAGAACTGATCACCAGTCGCTCGTAAGTTGTTCGTAACTTTACGAACAGCTTTATGAAACAGGGCCCTGCTGGATCTTCTATAGGCCTATTATGGGATAATTTTATGCGTAGACTAAAATGTCTTAAATAATCAATACGTATTGACAAAGGTCGTTCAAGTCATTCAAATTTGTGAGATTGTAACTGCTTATCTGAAATTCAACAAGCATGTTCCAAGTTCATCGTGTTACTGCCGGCAACCACAGGGATAGCCTGGTGGTAGTGTCGCTGTCCGAAAAGCAGTATACACATCAGGTTCGAGTCCCGTGGTTCCTTTTTTCTGACATGTTTTTGAATTACAGATCAGCAGTTGCGATCTTACAAATATCACTTGTAGAGGGAGACAAACTGAAGAAAATTCAAACCTCGACCTTCACCCCTCTGCTTAACATTCTCATGCTTTCACGAAGAATGCATTCATATATGTATGCAACTTTATTGCAAAGAGAGAAGAAATCAGTTAACCACTTGGATGTGGCGGACATTACATTTGAAAAGGGTCGTGAGGCGGAGGATTTGATAGAGCAAAATACGTTTGTACGATAACACTTTTTGAAATGATACAAGCGATTGTATAGTTCATAGAGTCCTCAAGAATTTCAGTTATACATTTACAACACTCCGTGAATGAAATAATGCTGCATAAACAGAAATTATATAGGCCAACTTGCTCCTCTATTTCAAATGTTTTCTAAATATACCAGTTAATTCTGTTCAATGAAAAAGCCCGTCATGTTTCACTTTTCCTTGAGATTTTGTAGTGTGTCCACAAACCTTTTCCATCCCTCTCCTTTTCCCTCTCCTTTTCCTTCTCTATTCTTCCCTGCTCCTTTTTCCTCGTTCTTCGTTGTCCAGTATCTGTCTGAGTGCATTTCCTCAAGTTCTGTTATTTCTGTGTTTTGTGTTATTGTTGTTGTTGTCTTTGTTATGTTTTTTGTGGCCGATTGCATATCTTCCTTTCCGTTCAATTTTCCTGGCATACCTGGCCCCATAGTGTCTGTGCCACAAAATGTGATATGTTACATAGTTTATACGTTTGCATTCTAAAATCCTAGTAAGTATTGTTCATAGTATCAGCATCATATATCAATGAGTAATGTACAATAGTATATAGAAGAATTTCAAAATGAATATGTTTTATTGGTATAACAAATTGGTGCTGTTGTTGTTTTGTTCCAGTGTTCCACGTCTTACAAGCTTGGCTTTTTTAGTGGAACACTGTTTTCCATCATTGTGATTATTTACTATTTTTGTTGCCATGGCAAAGTGCATTGTTTCTTTTTACGACATCATTCGTGTATATACTTTATATTGTATTTAAAAAATCCTTTATCAGACGAGTGTAAGAGAAATGAAAAAAAAATTTATCACTTTGGATTATGTCAACTTTTTCTTTTCTTTTCTTTTTGATGATGGAAATAAATAAACTATTGAATTAGATTGAATTCAAATGTTGAGAATGGTGTTTCTCTACAGTACATTTCGTAAAATTAATCATCAGTCATTTTCGTTTTATGTTTTATGTAGAAGCGGTGGAGTGACTTTTGTAAAATATCACCAATCCGAATGGTTGTAAAGTTAAAATTCTTATGTATATAGGCATTCTATTTCGTGTTTGGGCATGGATTTCCAAATCCGTGTATTCAAATTAGTGCGACGGGCGGGTAAGCGCTTCAAAGCACGTTTAAATCTCGTTTTGAGCGATCAATATCTGAGTTTTCAATTTCGTATACGCATTGAATACAAATAGTTTCTTTAAACAAAAACAAGAGCGTTTAATTACTATAGTAGTCTATTTAAACTTCATATATGAATATTAGTCTAATTTCCTCACCATCGTGATCATGCTTTTTTTTTCTTCATCTGTATCTTTCTACTGCTTAACGTTTTATTTGATTTTCAATATAGCATCCTTCTTTTCATCAAAATCATCACATTATTTTATCATGATAATGCCCATGGCGCCAACCGAACGGCTGAATATCAAATTGTGGAACGATGTGGATCATATAATGCACAATGATGATGAAAATAAATATCACCACAAATACTGAAAATAAAGATGTAAAATGAAGATCTAAAAAAAAAAAATCGTGAGAAAATGTAAATTGAAGATCACAGAAACACGACGATAAAATCGGTCGGGAAAATCTATTTCGTGTGGATATCACGCAAATTAGATGAAGAAACCGCAAAACACCTTGAAATGTAAATTGTATACATCAGCGAAAGGGTTCGTTAAATTAGACATGCAGGGAATGACTGAAGTATTTTTCAGCAAGTCTACTGATTCGATGAAGCATTTGTTCATTTATATGTCCTTTCATGGCTATACACTGTGCGTTTTATATCATTGATAGGATTTTCATCTCTTTTAGATAAAGCGATATTCTTCTGATTAAGAGAAAATCTTATTTTACTAAAATATCATTGCTTTCGTCGTATTTTCGATTGTAAACATTGAGTTATACAAAAAATCAGAAATGTAGTGAAATTGAAATTGAAATTGATGTTCTAAACTTGAGAGGACAAATTTGATTTTTCAATAAAGCTGTTCATTGAAAGTTGTCAATAATTGAAATTATACGCCCATATAATTATATGCTGGTCACAATATTATTGGTTCTGTAAAACATGTGCCACATAGTTGAAAGCTCCGAATGTGTGTGTGTGTGTGTGTGTATGTGTGTATGAGTGTGTGCGTGTTTGCCAGTTTGTACGTGCTCAAAATGTCACTTACCTTCCATTTTATGCGACTATAACTAATGTACTAGTATGTATAACATTCAAAAGTCAAACGAAGTTGTATCAGTCATATGAGTTTACCATTATAGGACCTATAGCTTCTAAATCGCTTGTTGGTTTTGTGACGACATCCTTGTAAAGTGATGTTTTCTGACATGCATATCATATCATATATATCATATATATATATATATATATATATATATATATATATATGTATGTATATCCGTGTGTATATACAAACATATCTTATCATAAATATATATATATATATATATATATATATATATGTATGTATATCCGTGTGTATATACAAACATATCTTATCATAAATATATATATATATATATACATATATTATACATATACATAATGTTAGATGTAGTATATACAAGGTCAACTGTAACAGGTCTGCATCATCCGTCTCTCTAAACAGTCTGTTTTCCTCAGTTCATCCCCATTCCGTGTCTCATGGAATTAACGTCAAAATGTTGCATAAACTAGGTGAATAAGGAGATTTTCAATCTGTTGTTTGTCTCTGTCTGTCCTATATTATGCGGCAGTCGCTGCAAAGCTTTGATGAATCATTCTGCTTCGTCTCCTCTTGTCACGAAAGGGAAGGAGTAACAATTAGTTCAGTTGCGTGAGAAGTTTACATCCACAAGGGGCGCCACTAATGTTGACGAAAGACTTGTTCAGAAAATGTGTTTCTTCAAAATGAATCAACGTATACTTTTATCTTTTACAAAAATATATTATGTAATCATCATATACACACATATAATACCTATATGTGTGTGTGTGTGTGTGTGTGTGTGTGAAGTTAGCTTACTATAACATTCAAATATACTGTGAATAAACGATTGGGTTAACTAAGATGATAAACATTGTTAAAGCTTTAGAAGATTTCTGCGATTTCTTTTATGAAAGTTAATGGTTACATAAGGAGCCAGACGAAAATACGCTCATTCATCCAAAAAGGGGCGAGTTTTTGTGCAGCACTCTGATGAAATTAATAGTCCTCCTTCTTTTACAGCAAAAGTCAAGGAGTAAATAAGGGACCAACTGTTTAAATCTTCAAATAAACGAAACAGATGGAGAAAGGTCATAACTATTTTCATGGGTTGTAAGTTACGGAAGCAAAAATACCAAGAGGAGAATATTGACGCTTTTGGTTAGCTTGTTTTATTACTTCATCTGTCATATTGTAGTTCTTGCGTACTTACTTATCATAATTTGGATCAGAAACAGGTTCAACACAATGGCATTATACTGGTTTAGTATACAAAGACAGTCGCCGACAAAGAGACACGGTGTCTGACATTTCCATGACCTCCATGTTTCTCCCATCAGTCGCTTCTTCGCCTGAGGGCGCACTTTCAAATCCTTTCTTGTTTATTGCCCTCTTGCCCGTTGCAATTTTCAGGAGCATTTTACAAACCCGCTTGGCGGGTAAACTCATCAGGGATTGAAAACCCGCCTGTTGCTTCAACCACTTTCGCTACAGAGTTTGCCTTTTTTTTTCAGTAATTGGGCTATTTCGTTCTATCGGAGATCTTGATTTTCTCTTTGAAATACCTTGTGATTGTATAGAATGCGATGAGTCATCCGTTAAGACTGCACAAAATAAAAACAAACAAGCAAAACCTATGACTCTGAAATCAACTAAACGATAATTGAACAACAGCTTTACGAAACGTATTTAGTTCAAGTTCAAGTTCAAATTCATTTCTGTTTTCCACAATTAAAATGATATATAAACGCAAATCTCACTTTCTTCAGTGACAGAAATAATGCGTGTAAATTTGTACCGAGAAAACAATTGAAAACTTACGGTAACTAGGCCTATACATCGCAGTAGGTGCTGAGGTAATGAAGTTATTACATAACTTCTTGGAGGGTGATTACTCTCAGCACTATAGGCCTATGTCTGTCGATCTGTTTACATCCAGCTGTAAACTATGTGTATAGGCCCTACTTCAAAGTAAAATCACACTGTATAAATACAGCATATATATAGGCCTGTTAACATGCGTGTTATGTTATGATATACCGTCTGCACGTAAACACTGTATACATAACACTATGCTACATTGCAACTGATTGACAAATTGCCCTACATCGACGTAAAAGCACTGAATTGATCAGTGTCTTAGTAGTAGCCATGATTACGAAAAAAAAAATCATGGGCGTACATACTCGAGCAGGATTCGAACCTACAACCTCCTGATCACCGGACCGGCGTCATCTCCACTAGACCACCGAGCTTTCGCCCGACAGCAAGTGTTGGTTCATTGTTCTCTACTATACTCTGCTATATGTCATTATCTGCTAAACTACAGCCTATGTTACTGATACTGTAGATTCCTAAAATATACACCAATATACCCCACAAGCATCTGCGCTTCTGTCGATTCTCCTGCACATAAGAAAATTGTAATTACCCAATATGAATGTAACGTACTCTTAGATTGATTGAAAGCCATTTTGTATTATGTAATACTATTTCATGACCTCAGACGTGCTGGCAGCCGTAAGGGATAATCACAGGGTGTACTAAGAACACAATATGTATGCCAACTATATAAGGTTACTGTTAATACTTTAATTAGCGATCAGTGGGGATATCCCCTTCGATATACCACACGACGAAGAGGGAATGCGGGTCAACCTTATGAAAATATGGATTTTGGTTTTGTTAACATTTGAAAACAAATAAGAAACACTCATCTGTTGCATTTGGAGATTTGGGAAGAAAATTTTTCACTCTAATTTTTCTGTCGTCGTTGTCGTTGTTGGTTCTTTTTGTTTTTCAAGACGACCCTGCATACTCGCTTGCGGAGGGGTCTGGGTCGTTCGTTCTTTTGAACCCCCTGAATCCCCCCCCCCCCCCCCGTTACGAGCCTGTTGGTGGGTATTATTACTCTTGTCTTCTCTCTACTAAAATGTTTGAGATCTTTCTAAGTACTAGCTTAGTCTTGCAATTGATATTAACGCATGCATATCTTCTTTTCACAATTTCACAATTCGTCAAAAATCATATTATATCAGTTATAATAGCCTATTCTATATGCTTCCACGTCAGACCAAATTTATTTGTAACATCAGACCATTTTCAGTATTTTCAAATCTAAATGCAAACGTTTTAGCTCAATATCAGCATTACAAAACATTCAAATGATTTCCGACATGTTATTCATCACTATTCATGTTCATCGGAATGTGAAACTTTTGAACGTGTCTTTACACCATGGATTATAAGAATAACAATTAGTTTCAGCACTATGGAGCAAACATACTGCCCATGCATACAAAAACTATAATGGTGAGCAGTAATGTTCTGCTAGTAAAGAAATCTTACTAGTATTCCGTTTTTTATTCTCCCTGATGCTGAACTTTCATTTTCAGTTTGAGAGTCCTTACGAGAATGAATATTGTATATATCAGCTTTGATCCTCTGAAGATGAAATACATGTTTATAGTTGGACACACTGTTTTAGTGGTTCCTAATTTCTTCTTCGCTTTCTAATTGAATAAGAGCATAACAATTATCAATAAGTATACTCTCTTCTTTCCTTGCTGTGTGCTATGCAACTGTTTGTTAATACATAGTTTGTTAACAAGAATCATTTCCATGAAAATGTAGGCCTAAGTCTATGAAGTTGGAGTCCCTGATGATGTTCGTGGTACTTACGTTAGTGTTATGCTGTATAGGCCTAGACCTATACTTACCAGATCAAGCAGGGCACACAAAGGAATTGTACTAAGGGCCTATACTGCCAAGACACGCTTTGTGACCTAGAAGTCTATATAATTAATGAAGACAGCATCACGTGTAAGGGGCTACTGATATAAATTGTTTCAATTTATATGCTATTGCTTTCCTTGAATCATTCCTTTTGAATCATGTCGCCAGAAGAAGAAATAACCTTTCGCATCTTTTTTTTCCCCCTTCTCATGCTAGTCAACGATACACAATGGCACAAGACTAACATTTTGTATATGCCTACTTTTCACAAGTACAATCAAACCGTCTGGGAATCAGACTGAGCTCCGTGTTTACTCTCGTTGTAAATATTCACACGCGCCTTAAAAATCAAAACAACAACAAAAACATCTTGGTCTGCGTTTCAAGACAACAACAACAACTACGTCTTGGCTATCCAAGACACCATTATCCCAGTGTACAGTGTACAGTGTACTACTACACTCTACCGCAGGTCCACTGGTACCACCATAGAGCTGTATTATACGTAAATGCAGCTCTATGGGTACCACAGAACTCTTGTGTAAGAGTTCTGTGACTGGTACAAAGAGATTTTTCTCCTAAAATCTCTTTGGACTGGTACCACTGACTGGTACAGTAGCTGTTACACCGGATGACGGTGTACAGCACACCAGCACCAACACCAAGGGTACTTGTGTACAACGTACTAGTAAACAGCGAAGCGCGAGCGTTTGTTACCGTGAGTGGCACCGTTGTGAAACAGACGCTACCACTGAAGTGGTAAACTTTTCCCCTTATGGCAGTACTTCTGGAAACAACGGCAGGAGATCTTGTCGTTGATCTGTATCCTGAGGAGAGGCCGAGATGTGAGTATGACACCTCATTTATAGGAGATAGTGCTTTTGAAAATGTGGACACGCGCCGAAATTACAAGATGATAACACAATTATCTTAGAGCGGGACTGTACAAATCGTATATCGGCAAGTGATGAACGTGCTTCAACATTGGTCATTGCATTAGGTGGTAGCTTTCCAGCTCTGTGCCGTAGACAGCTCTGATGGAGTCTGAGCTGAATTAGACAGAAAAATCGAAAAATCCATCTGTTCGGATTAGTTTATCACATTTTTAAATTTTTAAGTATTAATAATCTTAAAAATTAAAATGAATTAATGAATTAATGATTTAAGCTTCAGAAAGTTTAAAGCTGAATCCTCACCACTGCACACGCGTGTCGACCAAATTGCTATGCTATCGATGTGAGTATGGTATCTACTAGCACTAGTACCAGCCCTTTCAGTCTCATTAATGTTGGTAATTACAGGTAGGATCTAGTGCAGTGCGTCCAATAATATTCTCTTCCATGATCCATCCCACCAAGTTTTGCTCCTGGGTCCTGCCCTACACTTTGAATGATTGTTATGCAGCTGTCATTTGTATGACGCACCTCTTGACCCCCGGGAAATGTGCGTCATGGTCGCGTCAAGTACCACCAATTTGATGACGCGTGGTGCCGTCACGGGAGCAAAATGTCCGTCACAATACTGACCCATTATGTGCGTCATAGTCGGTCATTTAACCAGAGTGTGTCAAAAGGTTCGTTAATGGGACCGTCATGTAATTTTGCGAGGCTTCTTGCATGGGGCATGGTATCCCTCCGTAACAGAATAAAACAAACTCGCGATCGCGAGTCGGCCGAATTCACCGGCTCCTGGAAACGCGAAAATGACACAATTTTCAATCAGTTTTATTATAACATACTGATACTCACTTCATTCTCGTATGTCTTCTTTTTCTATCTGATGTCAGACTAAAGGTCTTTTCAGAAAGTTTGAGTACAAATTTGCTCCAAAACCACACTACCAAACACGATTTGTGATTAAAATCATCACATACAGCCCGCGGCATCGCGAAGCTCGCTATCCTTCAATCGCATTCACTGTAGTATAGCATCGACCGTCGACCGTGGAACCTGCAGCACGAAAACCACGTGCGTGATGTCGACCATGTGGTACATGTATACATACAGTACACGCGTACATACGTATACAGAAGGCGAGGCATGGCAGAGGCCAGGCCCCAAAACACATACAAACGATTATGGAACTAACATTACTGAGAGTCTATTAAAACCTGCATTAACTTAAAATAGTAAATTCTATTTAAACACTAGCCATATAAACCATGTACCTAACTTGGGTTTGATAAGGTTCGTGTTTAAATAGGCAGGGGCTTCAATCAAGCTGTTTTCGAATCGGGGAAGGGGAGGCGGGAGGTTACGGAAAAAATTACTGTGGCCAGGCCGTAGTTTCGCGAAACTCTTAGATAGTTTGCCATAGCAACGTGTATATCAAAACACGCGTTCTATGGGATGTCCATGAACTAGGGAACGGTTTAGAGAAATTCGAAGTCATTCGAGGTTGAAGTGGTTTTTTCCTACGCATTTTTGTTGTTGTTGTTGTTGTTGTTCATATCTAAAAAATTCGATTTCTTAATTTTTTTCAACTGGTATTTGGGAGTCTTGTAATATATTTAAAATGTTGATAGAAATTTCTGAATATATTCAGAAAGTACGCCTAGGCGCCTACTGTTTGGATAAACGGTAAACATGCAGTCTACGTTCGATACGAAGAAATCATTACGTCTTTCACGAGGAAAAACATACAAAAAAAAAAAAAAACACCTACGAACGAATGTTGATAGCCGAAACTTTGATAAGTAATAAGCAGTTCATGAGCGTGAACTGAAATTAATTGTCATGATTTTGTTGTCTAACCAGGTGATGACTGCATCTCATTGAACCTACTCGTAGTGAATTTCTCTGGGCATACGAGACCTTTTAAGTATTTCTGGCTCAGTTGCATTTTTAATTGACTGATTAATCGATCTTTTTTTTATTGTTCAGGGAACATAAGATATTCGATCAAGTACATTATATTCGACTGTTTGATGTTTCCTACTATGCGCCAAAAGAAAGGCTATAGAATCACGATATCTTTGCAATGATTCCTTTAATTCAACGAATGAGCTGGTTCTTCGATCGATATTTCCATGATATTTACACGCTGTTTATTCCAGTGCGCGCATTCTTCCGTCTGGCATGCACCTGGGTGTGGCACATGCTTTTGTGGAAATTTCCACAAGGGGAGAGGGGTGGGGTGTCAAGTTTCTTCGAGCCGAAGAGACTGCATGTAAAACAATCTCTTCGCTCTAATTTATTGTCATTCGTGCTTTCCCCTTATTCTTTGCTGATATTGAACATTTAGATTTAACTTTACGAAGGTTGGTAGCACGTGGTTCTATTTTGTTGTGAGGTGTATGTAATTTCTTTTTTTTTTATCATTCTTGGAAAGGAAAAGAAGAGTAAGGGGGAAAGAAGAATAAGAGGGAAAGTAACATGGAACGAACGGCACGTACGCTCAGCATTCACAGTAAGCCGTCTTTTTACACCAGCATAGTTATCATCATCACCATCAGACATCACTCAGACCATTTTAGCCTTTTCCTATCAACATTAAGAAAAATAAATAACAAATACAAAGTATCAACACCTCCCAACAACACAAATATTTAGAAAAGACAACACACGGCACACTACAGCGGCTGGTATCAAACTTCGTCGCTTCGATTCGAAAAAGTATTGCAGCAAAGCGGAGAAATCGCCGTTACGAAAATAGCAGTGCGAGACACTTGAAAGAATTACGTCAAATACTTCAAAGTATAAAGGGAACGGATAAAGTGATATAAAATGGAAGAAATCGTACCAAACGATGTGTGAGAAACGACAGTGGAGAACGGTAAGTTTAGTAGTAGGCTTAGGCCCTAGCAACAGTTTACAGCACCGAAAGCTACGCGAAAATATGGTGAAAATAAATACACATTGGAAACTCGGTATTGCCACAAGATCCTTAGGATCAAGTCAATAAACGATACAAAACAAAGGAAATCAATTCAATTTGACCGGAAAATAGTTTGTTATAAGTATTCTGTTGTATGAGATCTCCTTTGATAGGCCGAGAAATACATCGAGCTTCCACGATACTCGGGAAAGACAGTTCGAACGCTTTTCACCTGCACATACTGCAGTGCACATCAATACACGAACAGAAACTCACCTCTTCCTTGCAGAAAAATGATGCAATAACGTTACAAAAAACACACACAACACTCTACAAATCATTTCATACTTGGGAGGCAAGGGACAAGCGGATGAAGAAGAAGAGAAAAAGAAGCAGACATTGCACAACGGAACGCTTCTACCCCGATTCGAATCGAAACAGGGTACTGGAGTGTAGTGGCAGCTGGCTACAGTGTGCAGCTAAGCTACTATACTAACGCTCCCCAGCCGCCCACAACATGGGGATACAGTACCACGGCGATCGAAGTAAACATCCAGGGTCCGTAGGCGACAGGGATTCACGCGGGCGAAGTTCCGTTCGGTGTACACAGTTCGCAGGCAGCGAATTGCGTGAGCGCACACAGAGCTCTGCAGCATTCCAGTCTGGCACGTACTGCGAATAACATGTGTGTCAAGGGTCAGTCATTTTCACGAAGAGGTGCGTCACCATTTTGACTGGTTAATGCGTCAATGTCTCATAGAGGTGGGTCACTTTTTGTGACGGAGGGTACGTCATGGTACCTAAAAGGTATGACGCACATTGGTACTTTGACGCACCTATCCCGGGGGTCAAGAGGTGCGTCATACAAATGACAGCTGCATTATGAAAATGATTATCAATTGTCTATTTAAGCTTCATTTTTAAGTATCTCGCATCGGAAAGTTAAAAACTGAATCGTCACTCGCGTAGACCAATAATATGCTATGGTATGGTTGTGGTATCTACCACTGTACCAGCCCTTTCAATCTCATTAATCAATGTTGGTAATTACAGGTAGGATCTAGTGCAGTGCGTCCAATAATATTCTCTTCCATCCCGCCAAGTTTTGCTCCTGCCCTACACTTTGTATGAATGTTATGAAAATTGCAAAACAGATGCCTCTTTCGTGCTTCTTCCAAATCTCAATCTCAGGTTGTCTCAACTTCTTGAAGCTGTGCAAAGTCAAATACTTCAACTTCTGCCTTTTTCATTCCGTCCAGGTTTGTATAAGAATCCCATCTTTTCTTTTTGTTTAAAGGGGCATAGTCCGGTAGTGTAGATGGCGCTGTTGATGATACTGCCGACCACCGTTAGCATTGATAACGAAGATTACCGAAGTTGAGCTGTCATCGAGAGTGAAGTGCGTAGGTGTTGCTAAGTAACGTTGCCTTTGTTGTCTTCTTTGCGCATCGCGCAGTCTGTAGTAATGCCAGGGTGCGTGCATATTATGTGCTTGTTATTATGACATCACAAAAGAAGTTTGCTAAAGCTGTCATCCCCCTCAGCCGAATCATGAGCCGAACTGTGATCGGACCAGTGGCTACAGTGAATCGGACTTCTTCGGACTCGGGGGGAAAGTGGGCCAAAGCGTAAGCGCCAAAGAGAAGTCAATAGTGTAGGTCTCTAAAGGAAACTTGCGCCTTGCGCCCGCGTACGCATTTGACTAAAACACCGGGACCATGCACCTTTAAAACATCTCTGTTTTCTACAGAATATAAAGTCTAGAATAGATCCCAGGTAATATTAGGTTGAGGGTGGACTACCGGTATCTAATCATTTTGTGAAATATTGTCATATGAGACATGTTCTGAATTGATGACTATGCAACATTTGTTTACATAATATTTGTGAAGATGATCAACTAATTTAATGTTTTTAGTTACAGGAGATTTTTAATGCTTAAGACAAGCACTAGTGTGAATGGCTTGTCAGTATCACTTGTTAAATTCATGTGACTTTTGTATCATTTCATGGTCTCAAAGCAGATATTTTGTTGATACAACATCTATTGTACCTCAGTGTTACTTCAGATATTGTACATTTATATTTTGTCATTAAATTTTGATTTGGAGATTGGAATTACACTGTAATTCTTGTTTCATTTTATGTGTTTTTTTCCCCCCAAAGCTGAATGATAAGGTGATAACTCCAAGCACTGAGGGATAAAGAAGTTACTATCAACCATATCATTGAAATGTTGATGGATATGTTGCTTTAGGTTATCAATTGACATATTTATTTTTACTTTTCTTCTTTCTATGCAGAGAAATTTCATGGCACAAACCGGTGATCCAACAGGCACAGGAAAAGGAGGAAAATCAGTATTTGGGTGAGTAATCTGTCACCTTCTTGTGTGGCTGATAATCCTGATCCAATAGCTGTAGTCACTCGAAGTGAGAGGAATAGAAGAAAATCCATAGGAAGAATACTTCTGCATTTTGAATATGTGGGACGATAGAACACATGATTCTTAGAACCTACTCTGTGATTAAATTTTCCAGCAGAATTTGCTTGTTTGATGTAGCATGGACAACTGCTCCAGAAATACTCTCATATCTCATTCATGGTTCTTGCTGATGTCAACAAGAAGAATCCTGCTGTAAATCTTGACAAAGTTGCATTTATTTTTGTTTTTTATTCTTTTCCGAGATATGATCTTAAAGTCTGCATACAATTAAAGTTTTTATTCGTTTATTTTCTTTTAGGAAACAGTCAAATGAGGGACATTGTGCCTCCGTGAAAGTAGCTGCTATGGTACAACTTTCTCCTGCAAAAATTTGTAATTTGTGCTGTACCCTTTAACTTACTGTTTTCTTTCTATTCTCTGCCAGTATGTTAAAGGGCGATCAAGCCAGATACTTTGAGATGGAGACAAGTCCACGCATCAAGCACACTAAGAAGGGCGCCCTCTCAATGGTCAACAACGGAGACAACATGCATGGCTCGCAGGTAAATTCTGGCGCATGCCTAGGAGATCTTGTAATGCCTCTCATTCATAGGCATTTTTAATACTAAAGTATAATTTCTTTGAAATGTAATTGTGCGTTCTCAGATACTTGGCCATGTTTTTCATTATAATAAAAAAGAAACCAACACACACAGACAACACCTGACTTATTGTTTAAAAAAAGAAAGAAAGAAAGAAAGAAAGAAAAGAAGTTGAAAGTGGGGTTTCTTAAGTAGAACTACTTAAACTGTACAATGAAAGTATAGGAAAGTGTAGGTGATTTGAGAAAAAGTTCAAAGCATGTCATTTCTTATGCCAAAACATACATCAAAATGGTCCCCTCCCCCCCCCCCCCAAAAAAAAAAAAAAAAAAAGAATTGTGAAAATTTTTGGGGAGCTTGCAAAGCAGAGTGACCAGTATAATAAAAAATGAGATGTATTTGTTTTGTACAGATTGATATATGATCATGGAGTATCAAATCATATTGGCTGGCTCAAATATTACAGTATCCCTTTCCGTGCCAGGGACTTTGGACAGTGTGTAAGACGCTATGGGGTTTTCTGTGCTGATCCGCACTTGGAGTGTACAGTGAGTTAAAGGAGACCTCCAGATGATTGTCAGACTTTTACATAGGAACAAATATAAATTGGTTACACTGGGTACAGAGTTTCGGAATTTGTAGTTACTGGGATGATGAATAGGAGTGTTTTCAACATTTATAACAAATCACAATGAACAAGGATGATGACATGGCAGCCTCACAACGAGAATGCAGAAGTAGGGGATCAAAAGAAGAAAAGAAGAAGGCATGCATGATTTCTACACAGGTGAACTTGTTAAACACGTGGTATTGTAATGGAATTACGTTGCTACATTTCTGAAATATGCGAGGCTCCTATGTCATATCTTTGTTCAGTGTAATTTGGGTTTTTCAGAGTATTGATTTTTCTGCTCAAGGACCGCAAATTCCACAAATCTGTACTTGGAGCTGTTGATTTATGTACTACAGGATGTGAAATTATGAAAATTGTCTGGAATGCCCCTTTGAAGAAAATAGATGAAATTGGCACATGCAGAACATGTTGCTACATCTCAATGTTACTCTCCTTGGCTGTATCTATCCCTTTTGGGCAGTTTTTCTTCACCCTCCGGGAAGACTTGGATTACCTGGATGGCCAGCATACCGTGTTTGGAGAGCTGACCGAAGGCTTTGATGTCCTGGACAAGATCAACGAGACCTTCTGCGATAAGCAGAATCGGCCTTACCAGGACATCAGGTGAGTATAGTAGCTATTGATACTACAGAGAGAAGGGGAATTCCAGGCCAGTTAGAAGTTAGGCTGCTGTGAACAAGTAAATTCTTTTAAACACTACTGTGAAAATTTGATCAAAATCTGATAAAAGTTTAGAAAGTTTAGCTATTGTAAAGTTTAGCTAATTTTCCCAAAATACTTCTTGAACTTACAAAATGAATGCAAATGAGTGAATTGACGATATCGTTGCCTCACAACTTACCACATACTTTGAACACAAAAAATCTTTGAATTTCAAATTTTAAAAAAAAATTGTTTGAACTCATTCATGCCCCAGTCTAAAATCCGAATATATGTGATCGATCATTATATTGAACCAATTTAGCCAGAATAATGTAATATTTTATACTTGATACAGCAGAAAAATAGATTGTAAGTTGTTTGTACACAATCAACAAGAAATTGTGAGGTGATGACATCATCAGCCCACTCATTTGCATATTCATATCTAACCGTACAAGAACTGTATGTCAAAAATAAGAAACTTAACAATTTCATAACTTCCCTAATACTTATCTGAGTCTTATAAAATTTTCACTGTTGTGCTTATAAGATTTTACTTTTTCTTTTCAATGGATTAACTTTAAACTGGTCTGGTATTCCTCTGTAATGCTGAATGCTGCTGAGGTTGATCAGCTGAGGAGGGCATACATGTATACATACCAAGATGTTCCTCTTGGAAGTGTTTGTACTGGTGCATAAAAATACATCTTGTTTTATTGTAAAGGGCTTTGTAGGGTTTTAGTTTTGTCTTCAATGTTTGATGTGTTGTTGTCACTTAACATATACGTTTCTCTGTCTGTATATGGTTAAGTTTTTGTACCTCATTAATGATGGTTTTGAGGGGAATGCATAATACAAGCTCTGTATTTTAACTTTCCCTCCATTTTCAACATTTTCAACATTTTTAAAAAGATCATGCGTCAATAGCCTTCTCAATTCATTATGTCTATATTAAGTGCAAATGTGTGTAGAACATATATATTGCTTTTTTTGTGCTATGTTTTGTATACTGATTCTCTTTGTTAGAAATGAAAATATATGACATGTACCTTCTCAATTCATTATGTCTGTATTATGTGCAAATGTGTGTAGAACATATATGTTGCTTTTTTCGTGCTATGTTTTGTATACTAATGCTCATTGTTGAAAATGAGAATAAATGAGATGGAGTGAAATGAAATTTTGTTTATAGAATCAACCACACCATTATACTGGACGACCCGTTTGATGACCCCGAAGGCCTCGAGATACCTGACAGATCACCAGAGCCAACGAAGCAGCAGCTTGAGGTATGGCTGACGCTCTTTCCTCCCAGTGCTGAGATTGATCAATCAATCTAGTTTGTAGATGATAGCCTGTCTTGTCAGACTTCTATGTGTGGTGGCATGCTAAATTTCATCTCTTTGTTTTGTTTGTTGTTGTTGTTATTGTTTTTTAAGGAGATACCCAAGATGTGCAGGTGAACCAAATGTTTTTGTGTAAGAATTAAATGCGACGCAAATTTTCACTCCATTATCAATATCACACACACACAAAAAAAGAAGAAGTTATGATGTGTTGTATGCTAGAAAGTTTTTTTAAGCATATAAAATTATTCTGTGAATAAAACATTTTCCCTACTTACCCATATCTGTGTTTGTATGATATATCTTACACAGTTTTCAGTAAGTATAGTATCTTGCTTTCATTAAGCTCTTTCATGTGACAAAGAATTTGATATGAATTTGCAAATTATTCAAAACTCTAGCCAGATTCACTCAACTTGTGTTGTTATTACCACACCTAAACCTAAACCAAAGTTGAAAAGGACTGACAGCCAATAAATGTTTGGACCTGTTTCCATGGAGATTGTTTGGTTGTTTTGTTTTTCTACTGTCTTTTCCTCCAGAGTGGGAGGATTGGAGCCGACGAGGATTTGCAGGAGGATGAGGAAAAGACGCAGGAAGAGTTGGAAGAGATGGAGAAGAAGAAAGAAGCCAAGGCCAACGCACAGATTCTTGAGATGGTACAGATGCAAACACCGTTGTCGATATGATTACTATAAAGGCACATAGTCCCGGGAGTGTAGAGGGCACTGCTGATGATACTGCCGATCACTGTTAGCATTGATACAAAGATTGCCGAAGTTGAGCTGTCATCAAGAGTAAAGCGCGTAGGTGTTGCTAGGTAACATTGCCTTAGTTGTCTTCTCTGCACGTCACGCAGTCTGTAGTGATGCCAAGAAGCGTGCTTATGTGCTTCTTATTATGACATCACAAAATAAGTTTGCAAAACTGTCATCCCCCTCAGCCAAATCATGAGCCGAGCTGTAATTAGACCACTGACTACAGTGGATCGGACTTCTTCGGACTCGGGGGGGGGGGGGGGGGGGGAATGGGTCACAGCTTAAGCACCAAAAAGGAGTCGATAGCATATATCTCTATAGGAAACTTGCGCGACGTGCGCCCGTGTACGCATTTGACTAAACCACCGGGACCATGTGCCTTTAAGACCAGAAGCATTCGCAGCATGAAACTTTTGCGAATTGGAGCCGTCAGCCTTTTGTGTGGCATAAAACTTCCACATACTGGCGACCATAATCCCCCAAATTAAGGAGTCTTAAAAAATGTGGGCCCTTATTGTACATTTTCATCTTCTACTTGAGAATGCCTGGTCAAATTTTAGTAGAGCTGTGAATAATTTAGATTAGTGACTGCGTGAAAGGTGAACTTGCGATACTCAGGTGAGCTTTAGACCCGCGGGTCTCTTGTGTTTACTCAGTGTTTTGGAGGCTTTTATTATTCTGTAAAAGGAAATATCGTGGACAGAGGGTACCCTGCTTTAAATTAGGAAGGGCATCATATTTAAGCACACACTAGGTCTAGAGGTTGCACGGTCTGCAAGACAAGTCAACTTACTTGTATGGTATACAGCATTGTACTGGCACTCAATGCCTTGAGTAGACAAAAATTTTTCATATGCACTTTGCTTTCTCAAATGCTTTTTTTTTTGATGGCATTGTGATACTTGTAGTGAACAGCGTCCCTCAATTATCTATCATTATTAGTCTTATTGTGTTTGTTCTCAATTCAGCAGCTATACCTGCACCATTTACACGATTTACCTCTCATTCTTGCATCATCAGATAGGAGATCTTCCGGATGCCGATGTCAAACCTCCAGAGAATGTTCTCTTTGTCTGCAAGTTGAACCCCATCACCACCTCGGAGGATCTGGAGATCATTTTCTCCCGATTTGGGAAAATCTCAAGGTGAGCTAGGAATCTGAGGTGGAATCCTGATGGAAAGAATAAGTGCAGTGTGATGTATGTACTGACTTAACCTATGTTAAGATTTTTTGGTGTTTGCAAATGTTGTCAAATGATGCCAGAGGTTTTCTCATCAAATCTGTGTATTACAGCAAGAATGCCCACATCATAAAATTTTCACATTTTTGACATTTTCATCTTCTTGAAAACTGGTGGCCGAACTTGCTCCAAACTGGGCAGGAATCATCTATGAGGGAGGGGATTATAGTTTGTACAAATGGTGGTGATGCTGCTGGGGGTGCTGGGTTGGGCCCAAATATCCCAGACTTCGGAGGGTATTACAGGTATCTATTAGGGGACGTGATCCCTGAATGTAATCCTGGAATCTTAAGATTTTTTTTTTTTTTAATTTTTTTTTTTTAAATAATAGTTGCCTCAGGTGGAGCACCATGAAGGTGGATTTCCATGAAGGCACGGTGCGCTGCTCTGGTGATCAGGAGACCTGTATATCTCTTATATTGTATTAACCCACTCTCCTTTATGGCAATATTCCAGTAGACAGATAATCCTACTGTATGTTTGGCATGGTATACATCAACATGGTGAGGTTGGAGGGGAAAAAACACATTAGATTCAGTTGACAAAGCTGCTTTAACATATTCTAGTTACTGTAAGACAAAAAAAAAAATGTTTGCATGCATGAAACTTTCAGGAATTTCATGAGGAGCAAAGGTTTGCGAAAGTAAAGTACATGTCAAAGGTTTTCGTCAGCACAATGAATTGAATTGCAGTGGCTATTCACAAAAAGTTTCATGCCATGTTAAAAGCCGTCGGCTCCAATTTACAAAGTATCATGCCATTAATGTTTCTGATCTTACAGTAAACAGGCTATAATCTGCTTGGGAGGATGTGAAGAGTTTGTTTGAAAAAAACGATAAGTCCATTTTTGAAGGTTTTGAAGTACGGTCTCTGTCATAAAGTACAAAATAATACCTTTTAAATGATATATTGGTCACTACATATAAAGGTATATTTTTGAAGTTATGGTCAAAAGAAGCAAAAATTTTCTTATTATTCCCTTTATTTTTCTTGACCTTTAATCGCAAATATCTCCATTTGACAAATATGGACTTATCGGTTTTTGCAAACAAACTCTTCATGTATTCCTTTTCATTCTTTCTGTACGAGTGAGAAGAAGCAGCAACAAAATGATATGACTGAATACAATGTGATGCTTGATTAACTCCAACTTCTTGCCCTCTATTTTTTGCTGCAGTTGTGATGTCATCAAGGATCAGGTCACTGGGGATTCTCTATGCTATGCCTTTGTGGAGTTTGAGAGGGTGAGTCAAGGGATATAGTCCATGGGCCAAGAGCCGAAAAATGGGTTGTTGGTACCACCCGAGATGGCAAAATCTTTTTGGTGTCATTTTGTTTGTCGGACATAGATACGCTTATCAAGCTATGATAGCATTTCCAAATGAGTAGCTTAGTCATAATAAATGAATTTTTAACCAATTTGGTCTCGTTTTTATATCCCTATACTTCTGAATCGAAACTAACCGCTATACAAATACGAGCACTGCCTTCTGCATGTCCACAGGTGTTCTGTTGTAAACGCGGTGCGCTTAGTCTTTATTCAAGGCAGCGAAGGGAATATCCAAAGGGTTATGATGTCCACAGCTGTCACGCGGTGCGCTTAGTCTTTATCTAGAACAATGTACCGTTATCATATCTAAAGTTCCTAATAAAAGGGATTATCTATACTGTTTTTATACCACCCTCTCAACAAATACATCAGTTTTAAACAAAAATCACTCTGTTCATTTACAACATTATTAATTATAATGTATTGTAGTGTACCGTTACATTGTTTTTGCATAATCTTTCATTGTTGGATGGAAATAAAGCGACATTGGCGTGGTATTAGCGTTTTCAACGTAGCGTTTTCACCGGGAAATGATAAATAATTGAAAAATACGCTAAAATTCATGAGAAATTGCTTTTTTGTTGTTGTTGTTTTTAGATAAAGGGATATACACTGTATTATAAGCTTTGGATATTCCCTTCGCCGTCTTGAATATTAGACTAAGCGCTGTGGACATCACAACCCTTGGATGTTCCCTTCGCTGCCTTGAATAAAGACTACGCGCACCGCGTTTACAACAGAACACCTGTGAACATACAGAAAACAGTGCTCTTCTTTGTATAGCGGTTGGTCTCGATTCAGAAGTACAGGGATATAACAACGAGACCAAATTGGTTTAAAATTCATTTACTATGACTAAGCTACTCATTTGGAAATGCTATCATAGCTTGATAAGCATATCTATGCCCGACAAACAAAATGACACCAAAAAGGTTTTGCCACCTCAGATGGTACCAATATCTGGCCTGGCCCATGGACTAATATGGGTGTGAAGGAGGGAGGCCCAGGGTTAATCAATCTTAATTTGTGCATGCTCATCGGCAGTGGCGGATCCAGGGGGTGCCGGGTGCACGCCCCCTTTATTTTTTGTCAAAACAGAAGAAATAAAAAGAAAATATGCGTGTGCACCCCCCATTAATTCTGTAAAGGCGCCTCCCCTTACAGAATTCCTGGATCCGTGTCAAACATTTGACTTTAGTCGAGATACATGTGCTTCTGCTGTGTGTGTACTTACATAGCTGTGTGTGTACTTACATAGAGATCATTGACAAAGCTGTACAAAATTTGTTAGGGGAATTCCCAAATACATGGAAGTCGGGCTAGCATGGTATCCCCAAGCTTCTGGGTCTTTAAGTAGGCTGTCCCAACACTACCGGTTTGTTAATAAGTCTTTCCCTTACCCTGTCACCTGCTCTTGATGCACCCATGCCCGAGAGTCTTTGCATCATGTATCGTATATAATACATTATGTAATAGATTAGGTAATATCATTTTTTTCTTGGGCTTTGCCAAGTAAAGATGTTGGGAATAATAGACATAGTGATGATAATCATGAGAAAGTAGTAATAATAATGATGATACTGATAATGATATTGACGATAAAGCACTGCTGCACACTAACCCATATTTCCTACTGGTCTGAGTCTTAAATTTGGTCCTGAACTTGTTTCTTTCTTTCTGTCCATCTCATTTTGAAGGAGGAGGACTGTGAGGAGGCCTACTTCAAGATGGACAACGTCCTCATCGATGACCGCCGCATCCATGTCGATTTCAGCCAGTCTGTGGCCAAGCTGAAAATGAACTCAAGAGGTATGGATCTTGTGTTATGTTTCGTAGAAGAGTTGACGTATTTGGCAAGCAAAGCAAACAATCAAAAAACAACATTTTACATTTAGCCAATTTCATTTCACACTTGTAGATTAGCACACAAGGATGTCTGATGTCATATCGTTTCCAGTCTAACTTCTGTTCTGATGTTCTCATTTTGGTTTACAAACCACAAACTTATGCCTTGTTTACATAGATCTATCCTTTTTCAAGTTTATATCCGAATTCACTTTGCTGTCTTGAGAATGGCTCCATTACTATTAACGGCTAAACAGTACAGGTATATCTTCAAATAACAGAATTGGTATAAGGCTCTTTCAAAAAGATAAAAAGATATCTGTTTAGATGATTTTTCTGTCGTTATATCAGCATAAGTTTAACAGTATTGGGTAACACTGATATGTTTTGTGTGTTAGATCTACTTTTTTGTAGACTTTGTAATGACAGCAGCCCAGAATGCCAGGTGACTTGAATAAGAAGTCTTTCATTTACCACAAATATACAGCAGTAATTGGTTTTGAATCTATTGAGGAATAATCTTGATTTTCATTATTTCTTGTCTTCTCTAGGTACACTCATACAGCAGAATGCTGAACAGCGCCCTCAATATGCCATCAAAGACAGGAGAAGCAAGGACTCGTATCCTTTTTACCAACAATGCCAGCCTTTAGACGCTGTGGAACATATCACTTATAATTATCATTCTCACTCTTGGTACTAACTATATTACTCTCAATGTGTGGCTTGGTATAGAGGTGTTTTAAAGACACAGAGAAAAACTAGCAACTGATTTGACAAATTGCCCTTCATCAAAATAGATCAATACCGATTATTCAGTGTTTGAGTCATCGCTGTGATAAAACAAAAACTTGGGTTTGCATATTCGGGTGGGATTCTTTTTCTTGTGGCTGTTACTCAAACATTGATTTATTGGTGTTTGTTTGCATCAATGAAAGGCAATGTGTCAATCAGTATTTACAGTAAACTCAACTCAATGCAGGATTCATTGATTTGGAAAATAAAACTCATCGCAGTGTATAGAAGTTAATCCGTACAGTGTGATGAACCAGTCAGAATGGTGGTAGACCTGTTATGTCTTCCTGACAATGCAGGAGGCCCCATGTACACTGAACCATTTAACCCTTTCTGTGCCAGGGACTTTGGACAGTGTGTACAATGCTGTGGTGTTTTCTGTACCAATGGGCACTCATAACACACACGGGGTTAATTGCATCTTGCCACATGGATCTGATTGCCTCAGTCTCTGTTTTGTGAATTATTGTTTGGCACACAAGTATCTGCTTGACGGCTGCTTGGAATCTCCCTATTTTTGATGTATAAATGGTGCGGTAGGAGGTTAGTGTGGAATCTTAATGTTTTAAATGTGTTTTCAAGCAGTGATAATCTGTCACAATTTGATGAGTTGATGAGAATGTTGTAAAGATTTGCTAATGGCAGAGTTTTAAATTTGTTTAGGTTTCTCACTCATTAAATATTGATTTGATAATTTAAAGGGGATGGCTAGTAACTGATCAGTAGGAATCAGTGGGAATGCTGGGGGATGATTATTCCAATCCTTGTGGGATTCATTTAAGAGTACATTATATATCTATTGTTTTGTGAAAATAGTTTGCTTCAGAATGGTCTCATATTCAAGTAATGTGCAGTTTAATGTTTCCAGGTTAGCATGCCTGTACAGTGACGGGGCATTAAACTGCACATTACTTAAATATGAGACCATTCTGAAGCAAATAATTTTCACACAACAATAGATATATAATGTACTCTTAAATGAATCCCTCAAGGATTGGAACAATCATCCCCCAGCATTCCCACTGATTCCCACTGATCAGTTACTAGCCATCCCCTTTAACTTCACAGTATGTAGCCTAACAGGAGAGTCATCTAATTTGAATATGTGCTTGTCTAACATGTAAAAGTAATGAATAATAATATTCTATAACTTTCGTACTTGTTGATTGTAATGAAACATTTGGCATTTCATAAATAAAGAAAAAAAAATCTGTTTTCTTTTAGATGTAGGAAAGAAGAAAGTCATTTATGGACAGATATTCATGTTTTCAGCCATGTAGCCAATTAGATGAAGAAAGTATCTTCATTTGCAAATACCAAAAATTGTCAATTTATGGATGTTAATAGTACATACTTCATCATCATCATCATCATCATCATCATCATCATCATCATCATCATCATCATCGTCATCATCGTCATCATCATCATTATCATGTCATCATCGTCATCATTATCATCATCATCATTATCATGTCATCATCAACAACTAAATGCTGCTTTCAAGTGGTTCAGCTCTGTGTCCTAAACAGTTTCCTTGACCATCCCGTCACTGCAACCAACAGCAAGAAGTATGATTTGGTGCTCGATGACGGCGGAGATTTCGATGCAGCAAGAGCAAAGACGTCATCCCGTCGAGGGAAGGGCGGAAGACGGGAGCCGAACTCGGAAGATACAGATGACAGCGATGATGAACGACCAAGGAGAAAGTCCGACAAGGTTTGGCTCAAAAAGATTTTTGACCTTTGACAGCTTCATCAGTGATTATTCTGGGATACATATTTTGGTGCAGGCGTACATCATGCAATGGTGTTGAGATAACACTCATTTAGAAGGTAGTGATCTGTGTTCAGTTTGGTTACTCTGAAATGACCTTGCTTGATCTAGCTTGACTAATAAATCCTTCAGATTCACTGTCCATCTCAAGTTGCATTATAAACTATCCTTTTGTGGTAGAAATCAAGCACATCAGATCCTGTCTAAAATTATTGTTAATAAGAAAGTAATATGATTGGTTACAGAATTTATGTACAGTGAGGATTGAATTAGCTTTTACCATACAAAAGCCAGGATTTCCTGATCTATAGTTCTTTGTAAGTTTTGTCACAAAATGGTTATTGAATTGTACATACTTTCAGTTTCAGCAGACTGTGGCAGGGAAAACTGCACTCTAATATAGGTGATGTGATTATCTTATAAGAGAATACAGAAGATTTCTTGCAACACTTGTACTTTTGGGGGATTTGGGGGATGAGTGATAATAGATGTGAAATATTGGTTTTATAAGGGATTTTTTTTTTCTGCTTCCTCTATTAGAAGTATTTGATTCAATTGTGAGGAATTCTTTTTTTGTGAACACATTTTGGTGAAATAAGAGAGAATTTATCCATACACTGTGATGAAAATACCTTTTTTTAAGGTGTTTTTTATTTTTTGCAAAAGAATTCAGAATTTGTTTGAACACTACTGTGAAAGATTCTGATTTGACAGAGGATGGGTTGTAAGTTGTTCTGTGAACAAAAAGAAAGTGAACTTGAAAGTGAAAGAAAACTTGGAATCAAATGTTCTCAAAAGAGATCTGACTTGTCAATCACTGTTGTATAATGCCAGCAATACAATGGAACATGGTATGAAACAGGTCACTTGAATAAATTATTTTATTTCAACAATCATCAATATGCATCTTCACTGTGTCTCTTGTATACAGTAGGAGACTTCTGTAAGAACAAATTCATTGAGACTGGCAGTTTTCTTTCTATATATTGAAATTTTGTTTTAGGTGAACAAAAAAGTATAAAGGTACATAGATGATGATTGGAACCTGCATTTTTACTTCATTGTAACAAGATTTATGTTTTGACCTTGTTTGTTCTAACGGGAGTGCACTATATTGCTTTCTCAGACCAAGACTAAAAAGAAGAGGAGAGACAGCTCGACTGACGAGTCCTCAGATGATGGCAACAGACGCGCCAGGAAACAGAAGAAGAAAAAGAAGGAGAAGAGTGGGGACAGCTCAAACTCATCTTCATCTGAGGATGAGGAAAGGCATGCCAGGAAAGACAGAATGTACAAGGAGCAGCGGAGGGATGAACGGCGAGATGGACAGCGAGCGGAGGAGCGGAGAAGGGATGATAGAGGGAGGGAGACGCGCAAAGAGGAAGGGAGAACGAGGAGAGATGAAGAGAGAAGAGATAGAGATAGAAACAGAGATAGAGAAAGAGATAGAGATAGGGATAGAGAAAGAGATAGAGATAGGGATAGAGGGAGAGATAGAGATAGAGATAGAGAAAGAGATAGAGAAAGAGATAGAGATAGAGACAGGGAGGGAGAGAGAGGTAGATACAGGGAGAGATCCCCGGACAGAGACGACAGACGTCGGGACAAAGAACGTGAGAGACGCAGAGACGATGATAGGGATAGACACCGGGTAAGAGAAAGAGACAGAAGAAGGTGATATAGATGAACCAAGTTGATGGTATTACAAGATGATGGTATTACAAGGTGATGGTATTACAAGAGAGCGAGATAGCGATAGAAGCAGGGTGACGTAGATACCCCATGACGAATTGGTGATCATATCATTGAGTGAAGACCTGCTTGGGGCTGGTAGCAAGAAAGACGGACCAAGTCCTAGCGAAGAGGACCAAACATTCTACTTATGCCAGAGGAGGAAGGTAGCATGAAGATGTACCCTGTGGAGACAAGAAAGGGAATAAGAGAGAAAGTGAGAGAGAGAGAACGAGGAGGTATAGAGGGCTTAGAAGGATGAGAAGGATTACAAGAAAAAGGTAATAAAGTTTCAGAGTGTAAGAATGTTTTGAGAGCTGAAACTTTTCCATTTTTCATGAAGGATAACAGAATTTCAACATATTTTCATATTGCTAGCAAAATAAAAGAGCACTTGCCTTGCCTCTTTCAGAAAGCAGGGGGAATAATATTGCCCTTAACATATGTCAGTAACAAGTCAAAGGAATGCATGTTTTTCATAATGAAATTTTTCGAAATTTTCTTTAGATCTTTATATCATTGTCCTGCAGTGATGTCACAAACTGTAGTAGTCTTTTCATCCAGCTATGGCGTCACTGGAAATTAAAAATTTATAACCTTTGATCAGATTGTCCGTTTTTTCTCAAACTTCACTGATGTGTTCTAGTGATATTGCTGCATTCACTCAAACCACGTATATATTTTGATGAACTTGTCCTTAAAGGTACAGTATTGGTGGAGATGAGAATTGGGCTTTTAACTTTTTTTGCGAGATACCAAGAAAACACATATGATGTAATACAGAACATACCGTTTTAAGAGGAATTCAAAGTTTATTTGATGAAAATCGGGTTTGGAATGACTGAAACATCCAAAAACAAAGTAAAACAAAGCAATCGTAATAAAGTGTGGGACCCACACTTTATAAGAATCGCTCTTTTTTGGATATCGGCCATTTCAAAACCAATTTTCATCAAATAAATGTTTAATTCCTCATAGAATTACATGCTCTTTCATATTTCATAAGAGGTTTCTCATTATCTCACCAAAAAATGTTAGAAACCTGAAATTAGGTCTCAACCAAAACTATACGATCCCTTTAAGTGCCCAGTGACTGTCAATTTCTTGCTCTACCTCACTCTTAATTACTTTAATTGGATTACATACCAGCTTGGGACTGTCATCATGGGGAATGTTTGCCTTTCAAATGGCATGTGGTTCCTCTGCGCACTTGAAGTTGATGTACTTCCTGTTAACCTAAGTGCTTGCTCAGCACGCAGTTTCTTCTTCCCGATATGCCGAATAATTCTAGTACTCAAGTATACAAATAGTAAGTGGTCACGAGTGCGATGGTACAAGATTTGACACGAGGTGAAAGATAGAGGCGCTCTATTCAACGAGGGGAAGCGGAGTTGAATAGAGCGCCTCATCTTTCACCGAGTTTCCTTTCCATCAGGAAACTTTGTACAGTGCATCAGATTTTGCAATCTATAGAATTCCACAATACGGTGTATTTCAAAGAATCATTCCACTACATGCTTACTTTGGTGTGGCAGTACCAGAATATATCTCTGAATGGTTCAAGTCTGAGGCTGTGTTGTTGCTCTCTCTCTAATGGTTTGTTGAAATAAAAACGGGCTAATAATCATACTTGAATAATGAGGTTTCCTTTCCATCAGAAGACTTTGTACAGTGCATCAGATTTTGCAATACATATACTTGTATATACGTTGTATATATATATATATATATATATATATATATATATATATATATATATATATATACGTATATATATATACATTCTGCCCTACTTTGGCAAAAGGAAGCAAGTGACATACCATCCAAATTTGAGTTATTGATGTTTTCATAATTCACATAATGAGCTCTTCTTCCAGGCCAAATTTCATTCAGAAACACTAATTCTACTGAGAGATATGCTAGATAAGACAGAGCTGCCAACTTTTGTAAAAGCCTTTCAGTACTATGATGGCTGAAAATCAGTAATTTGCACCTTTTTTGAGTGAAAATCAGTAATCCTTAACAGTGTTATAGAATTTATCACAGACAATGATTTCTAAAATCAGTAATTTGCTTGTAACCTTCAGTATTCTTGTCCAATTTCAGTAGAAATTACTGAAAATCAGTACTAGTTGGCAGCTCTGATAAGACATCATGATAGTCCATTGACAGACACATTTTGCTCTTTTACGAGAAATGTCACTTTTGTCACTTGCTTCCTTTTGCCAAAGTAGGGCAGCATTGCATATACATGTATATGTACAGTGTGAGAGAGAGAGATCCGTACATAAACATGCTCTGATATCTCCTGCTGAGCGTGCAATGGTAAAAATGCTGTATGATTTTTTTTTCTTTCTCTCTGTTGGTTTCTAACATGACATGATTTGACAGACATTGTCACATGATCTTCTTACCCTTTCTGCTTAGGGACCACAAATTTTCCATATAAAATCTGCACAAATTCTCTTCTGGTTTCCTGTTTGTTTGTATGTTGTTGTTTTGTTTGTTTGTTTGTTTGTTTGTTTGTTTGGGGGGGGGGGGGATGAGGTGGAGGCAAATTTATCTCATAGTAAGAGTAAATTCAAATTTCCATATGCCGACATGGTAAGGCTAATTGGGACTTGGTGATATACCTCATGAACTCTTTAAGTGCCACATTCGCATGCCCGACTTGGTCGATGGCGTGCCAAGTTCACATATTTTGCTCAAATGCAAAAACTCGCCCAAACCGATCAATACATCGGCAAATGCCACAGTCCTATGAAATTGAATGCTTC
Source organism: Diadema setosum (assembly GCF_964275005.1). Taxonomy (NCBI): domain Eukaryota; kingdom Metazoa; phylum Echinodermata; class Echinoidea; order Diadematoida; family Diadematidae; genus Diadema; species Diadema setosum. The sequence goes on along the minus strand of NC_092703.1, from coordinate 6,480,798 downwards.
ACTCGCGATTCTATTCCTGTCATAAGTAGCTTGCATTATCATGTGGTGACTTGATATCAAGTGGTGTGTCCTATTGGATTTGCAAGTGAATTCTATGTTTCTGTCACTATTTTGTGTGCAAAAGTCCTGCTTGAACAATATAGTAGCTACTTTTCATTTTAAAAGGAAAGTAATCATAGATTTATCATAAAATTTACATCATAGCAAAGCTTGGCATCATTTTCTACAACTTTGCTCATTGCATGTTCAGTGTAACAAAATCATTAAGTTACATGAATTTGAAAAACAGTGTTTTCCAAAAGCATGCCTACATTGTAGTCTCAGAATAATGTGGCACACAGGGGTTTCAACCTGACACCGTGGCACATGAAGAGTTGAACACTTGTGCTTCTTGTTGTAGGCCTATCTGACTTCACTATATGGGACTCCCCTGTACAGTGCAGCTCCTCTTCAAGCTCCATGCAGTAGCCAAAGAAACACTGAGCATATTGAACTTTCCAGTTTTTTATACAAAGTTATTTATTTACACTGAATTACTGTCAACCGGGTGATATCAGTATAAAAGTACAATTTTGATGAAAAAGTAAAAAAAAAACCCAAACAACAAAGGCAGACAGGGAAAGGACCAAGGAATGACGAATAAGACGGCAAACAGCATCACATCTCAGAGGCTTGCATAGAGTCTGTTTATGCAAACATGGTAACAATGTGGGAGTTGCAAGGACAGGATTGTACAAACGAGGGCAGCATTGTGTATACGATATCATTCATATCAGCCTATGGGAATAAGCCAGTTTGGAGTTAGGTCATAGGCACATTGACCTTTCTTTTTTCTCAATTGGTCAGAAGCACTTCACTCGTTTTCAGAGCAACATAATGCCTAAGCTTTACGTAAAAGTTTATGGGATTCATCAATCCTGTTCAAAGAAAGAATGAACTTGCATGGACCAGAAGGATCCATCAATTACAACTTGGGAAAGCATCCATTTCATGAATTGGCATTGAATGTATTAACAATCTCTTTCTATTGATATTGCCAAATTCCACTTTTGCTTTCAGGCGGGTGTGCTGGCAAGCAGCACTTACAAAAATTAAGTACATGAATAGTCATTTCATCACAGATGCTTATCCTGGTGTATTAACTAACCAAAATGGCTGTTGACATGAATGACCTTTTTTTTTTCTGCTCATGTGCAAAGTGGAATTGTGAACTGGCTTGTAACTCAAGCCAAATTCGTATGGAAGATCACTTATGCATAGATGACAACTTGTTCATTTTTCAAAATTTTACTTTTGTGCCTTGGAAGAGGAAATAAATGTCTTCACTCATGCATAAAGTTTCCATTTTTATTGACTTACCAGGTTGAGAGCCAATTAAATTACCTTTTATATGGTATATACTACATTAATTTTTAGCCAAATATTTGAAGAGAAATGCTAAATTGAAAAAGTGTTTACTTTCTTTCTTTCTTTTTTTTTTTTTGATGAGTGTACATCAATATATATGGGGAACTTTAATTTTTACAAGCTGTCTGGGACCACTGAAGACAAAAGACTACAAAAGGAATGAAGCCGGTACAATTCAACTCATAATATCAGGTATTCCACAACATTAAACCTGATTCCAATGTATTTTATATATATATATATATATATATATATATATATATATATATATATATATATATATATATATATATATATATATATATACATATATATATATATATATATTTTTTTTTTTTTTTTGAAACAAGGAAGGAAAAACTGACCCCAGAAACAATTGTAATAATAAATAGCGAAAACTTTGAGCAAAGAAAATGGGTTTTTATCGGGATTCGAACCCGAGACCTCCGGATTACTAGACCGGTGCTCTACCGACTGAGCTATTGAAAGCCCTAGATCGGTGTTCGTCCCAAATCCTTAACTCTCTTTGCTCGTGTGGTCAGAAGCTATAGTGTGTGTATGTGTGCCACACACACACACATTAACCTGACATAAACCCAAATGATGTAAATCAACTTTGGAATAAATGTGAGGGATTCTTTGCTCAAAGTTTTCGCTATATATATATATATATATATATTCAATTATAATCATATATTTAATGACAATGAGAGAAAACTGCTGATTCCAAGAATTCCATTATAATGGGAATCCACTGTACGAGGCTTGACACTAACCTTTATTTTAGGCCCATTTGGGCCTCTGAAATTCATCAATATCCATTCTTTGGTTGCCCAACAATGAAATTCAGTTATCCTCCCCCGCCCTCCAAAAACAACTGCATAAAAAATAGCAATTTCTAAAAAACTTTAGAGTAATTCAGTAAACCATGGTATATTTGAAAAGTGGCATGAATGATAAAGTCGAGCTTCTAGTACTATGTAATGTAAGTAAGAAGTAAGAAAGAAAATCATTCACGACAAAATGAGTTGATAAAATATTAAAATAATTGTGGACAGTCATAATTAGGCAAACATTGGCAGGTAAAAAGAAAGGCTTCATTTAAAACAAATATCCTGTGACTAATTTCACTACATGTCTAACAAATTCATTATTGAATTAAGTCATAAACATAATTTTCAACAACAACACATCATACTCTATATTATATGATTAAATCTGACATAGACACATACCTAATTCTATTACTGAATAGATAAACTTTGGCAGTAAGATTTGATCATTAGAACATACTTTTGCCGAATTTGGTCATAAACATGCCATGTTTGGCTATGAAGACGTATATAAAATGGCAATCTGGCAACCTTTGTACCAGCAACAAGCACAAAGGTGTGCAGTTATCGAGCACTGAGCCACAAGTTATTATTCTCCCCATTTCTGGTTGAGAAAAATACACAAAAACCATGTGTCACATTCACAAACTTTTGGTAGCCTGATCGGGCTACCAAAACATATTCATTAAAAAGTGGTGGCCTGACATCTATTTCTGGTGGAGGGGGGTCATGATATTTTGGTCCACAAACCAGTGGGAGAGTTGTGAAGCATAATGACATCACTGCATTATCTAATTTTGCTCTTTCTGCAGCTGCAAACAAGATCACCATTTTGTAAAATTAAGTGAACCTTAACATAACTTCCTTATATCTGTCCACATCTACTGAAGTTTATTTTATTCTGTTCAGTCAAAAAAGCACTGTAAAAAGGGTGACAACCCTTGATTAGTAAGACAAAAACTATCACTGAAGGTGATTAATACCCCGCTCCAGCAGCTCACACTCGTATGAAAAAGAATTGAACTAGAGTTTGGTCGCGTCCAAACACAAAGACACAGCTATAGATCTTCATACCCACCAAATTTGACCTCAATAGCTTTTATGCTTCAGTTTGATACAAAAATGTGTGGTTACCATGGCAATGCCTTTTTCTGATACTAACACAATGGTGTCTTGCATATCTACACCTATACAGTATACATACTAAATTTGACCTTTTTTTGTTGAATACTGTGGAAGTATTAAATAAGATTCATAAGATTTTGGTGAAATTGTGGTTACCATGGCAATGCTTTGTCTGGTAAACACAAAAGTCAGGTCTTCCACATCTATACTGTAAAACGAGAAATTTTCGCGTGCATTTTAATTTCGCGAATTTCGCGAGCGCCGAAATTCGCGAAATTAAAATGCAAGCGAAAGTTTTTGTCTACACTACATGCATTGAACGCCAGTGGCAATTCGCGAAAATTTCATGCCGCGAAAAAGGCTGTCAGCTCCAATTCGCGAAAATTTCATGCCGCGAATATATCATGTTTTACAGTACCTCAATATCATAATGTCCACCAAATTCTATTTCAATTGCTTAATAATTATTGAAGTAGTTCATTCCACAAGATTAAAAATATGTAGTTACCTAAGGCAACACTTTATCGGGTACAAACACTAAGAGTGTTTTGCATAACTACACCTTAGATCATTACACAAAATTTGAAACAAATTGCATAGATACTGAGGAAGTAGTTTGCTACACAAGGCTTTGGTAAAATTGTGGTTACCATGACAATGTTTTGTCTGGCAAACACAAAAGTCAGGTCTTCCACATCTATACTTCAATGCCATAATACTGTAAAACGAGGAATGTTCGCGAGCATTTTAATTTCACGAATTTCGCGAGCGCGGAGAAACGTGAAATTAAAATGCACACGAAAGTTCGTTTCTACACTATATGCATTGAATGCCAGTGGCAGTTTGCAAATATTTCATGCCGCAAAAAGGGCCATCGGCTCCAATTCGCGAAAAATTCATGCCGCGAATATATCATGTTTTACAGTATCCATTAATTTTCATTTTGATTGCTTCAGAATTGTGGAAATAATTGACTCACTCCACAACATTTTCGAGAATATTATGCAGTTACCATGGCAATGCCTTGTTACATACAAACACAAAGACAGTCTTGCACAACTACACCTATACAGATCATTATACATATACCAAAAATAAAATAAAATGAATTGCTTAAATACTGTGGAAGTACACCTAGTTCGCTCCACAAGGTTTGGGAAAAACTGTGGTTACCATAGCAATGCTTTCTCCGAAGAACACACAATACACATGTCTTGCACATCTACACCTCTATGTCATCATGTACCCTAAGTTTCATCTAAATTGCTTCATAACTGTAGAAGGAGTTCGCGACGCAAAGTTTGCAACAGACCGCCAGACTGACCACACGCTGTTTCCTATATACCCCCTTATACCCTTTGTGTTTGCTGGGGTATAGTCACATATCTATATCTATGCATAAATATATTTTTACTCCATCATTTCAGTAAAGAGACTTTTCACTCCAGATATTTCAGTTTATTTGCTCTGCCATTCAGTTTGAACACAAATCTCTCACAAAAATTTAGGTTCAAATTTTTTTTTTAGGTTCAAATGCAATTATGCCCCAATTGTAAATCCTAATTTATCTGTTAAATCATTATTTTTAAGACAATCAGATAGGAACAGCATTATGTTTTACACTTTTACAGCAGAAAATTTAATTTTTGTCAGTTTATTTTGTACATGATCAATGGAATATTGGGCAGTGATGACATCATTAGCTCACTCTCGCCATTTGAACATTCATCAAAGTTCTGTTCCAGAGCAATTTTGCAAACTTTAATTAACAAAACTTTACAATTTCATACCTTCCCCAGATTTCATGTGATCTTGATCAAGTTTCAACTGTTGTACTTCTAAACATTTACTCCTTCAAACCTTCAAGCAACATATTTACTCCTTCTTCTCAGGAAAACATTTAACTGGTCCAGTACAAAGCACTGCCCTTTAACCCGTTGAGGACGAGTCATAAGTACAATGTGTATGATCGGGCAGGTGTCTATGAGAAATCAAGTTGTAGCCAAATCAGCATGTCCTCAACAAGTTAAGGGCAGTGCCATATATAAAGAGAGTCTGGCCAACTCGGTTTTCGGCTTATGAGTTTTGAAGCCTGTGATTGGTCAAAAGTGGTCCCGTGATCTTTGCGGAGCCCATGTCGTTACCAAAGTGCGCTCATACGCAGTGCCCATTGTTTACTACTCCTTATTTGGTAGGCTTTCATTATTACGTCCGAGCGTACACGCTAACCCTAGCGCGTAATACGCTGGGCAACGACATGGCGTCCAATTTACGAGTTGGCCAGACTCCCTTTATATACAGCACTGGTTAAGGGTTCGATGAGTGATGACATGTCCCTGAAATAGACCACAGCCTTGTTACATAGGAATTGATCTGAGTGGTATTTAGGGACTAAACATAAAATTCTAACAAAATCTGACATCTGTTTCATTCAAAAATTTGAATTTAAACATGACTTCTTCCAGACACGCCTGATTTTTTTTTCCCACAGTCACAGGACAATAAGATAAAATCTAAGGAAAAATCTTTTTTTTTTCTAACTAAATGCATGGAAACTAAATAACACTTTGGCTAAAACAATTTTGACAAATGGATTAAGGCACAGACAAAGGAAGACCACAAACTAGCAGGTTCAGGGTTCCAATCCCCTACTGGATGCCCAACATGCGTTTCTGTTTCTGGAATCTCCATCGTACCATGTTGTAGAATTTGTACTCGAGCCTCATATTCCGCTGCATTATGGCTGTTACTCGAGGGGACGGTTTGACTTTGTGCTTGGTGAACATTCTTGTGATGTTACCTCTCAGCTCTCCGGAGACTAGTAGAAAGATAAATACAATTGCAGACAAGTTTTGAGTGCCGAGTTATGATTGACAGTATTTTTTTTTCTCAAATTTTTCTCACCTGCCAGAATTGTTTAGTCTTAAAGGGACTGTACAGTACTGGTTGAGGTGGGGATTCATGTTTTGAACATTCCTAAGTGAGATAATGAAAAGCATCTTATGAAATATGAAAGAGCATGTAATTTTAAGAAGGATTCAACGTTTATTTGATGAAAATTGGTTTTCAGATAGCTGAGATATCCAAAAAAGTGCTAATAATAAAAGGCGACATGCCACAACTTTATTAGGATCTCTTTCTTTCACCTTGTTTTTGGATATCTCAGCCATTTCATAACCGATTTTCATCGAATAAACTTTTGATATCCCTTAGAAGTGCATGCTCTTTGACCTCTCATAGAGTGGTTTCTGAATATCTCGCAAAACGTTAAAAGCTAAATCCTCACCTTGACCAGAACTGTACACACCCTTTAAGCAGACTTTTTAGATCAGTTTAATTGCCATATCATGTTCCTCTGTTCTGTGTCATGTGAAATGTGAAGTTGTGTATTTTGAACAATTTTATTGATATGAATTCAGTGTTTTGTATAATACATTGCAATAGTATATTTTTGATGAATGTAATATTGATTGATGTTTGTAATAGAGAGTAAATGGTAGTTTAGTTGTTATGATGAAAAATATGCGTGACTATGATAATGATAATTTCAGGGAATAAGAAGAGGTTGAAGGACGGAAAGTGAAGAAGTTTATAAGGAGGGGAAAAGAGAAGATGAAGAAAAAGAAGATGAGTAGATGAAAAGAAAGTAGATTTTTAGTAAGGTTATTTGTATAAACAATAGAGATTATTTATGAAAATAAGAACAGAGGTGTTGATAATTGTAATTGTATTATTTATTTTTTGTTCTATCAATGGGTAAAGGTTAACTCTATTGTGCAATAGTTAATATCTTTTAATGTATGTTTGGATATTTGAATGTATTCATGATGATCCTTGTAAGATATCCGCAATTCAGCCTGCGGGCTGCAAGAGATATTATTCAATAAATACCTTTCACTAAATACCATTCAATAATTTATCGTTAATCTTTTCATCATTACAGTACAGGAAAACTACATTCCAAATATCTGTGGCCCTTTAACAATGATAGTTTTGTCTGCCTAGTCCACAGATTTATATGCGAGCCTTGACTGTGTAAAAGTGCCTGTATAACATCATAATGTTATACTCAAACAGACATCCAATTATAACACATCATATGCACATATCTTATGTAAAGTACACCTATTTCATAAACATCTCGGTCCAGAAACTTTATTCAAACCATGAATTCCACTTCATGAACTCTGGCCCATATTGCTCTACATCGACATAAATATGCAAAACACCTAGTCACAGTTGTGGTCACATGAAACTTCCGGTTGCTTTAGAAATGTCATTGGGCATGCACAGCTTCCAAAACATACATTCATGTCTTGCACAGCATTCCTCAATGTGACCCTAAATAGCTGCCACAATGTCATGTTTCCCGTGGCTTTCTGTTTGCTGCTTTATTACATTTTTCCACTCCTTAATCATCAGATCATTTCCTATTGGTTAAAGGCATAATTAACCATCTGCAGATGAAACAAAAACCCAGCATCAGTGCTTCAAAATAGTTCTAAACTGTGAGTTAGGGATAGAAACAACCAATGTAAAAATCTCAACCAGTATAGTCGATATACAAAATGTGAACAATGTGTTATAATAAAAATGTTTCCAAACTTAACTGTCTACAGTTATGATTTAAAGAGAAAATAGTGATATTTCCTTGTATTTCAGGCTTTATTGCAAAAGTTTCATAAGGAAGGATGTTTTGTGATACAATGGGCCTACACACGTGCATCAAAAGTGAATTTTTTTTTTTTTAATCCTTGAAGATTTTTTTGAATCACTGCTCCCAAAGGTAAACAGGACCTTTAAAACAAGTAAATTGTATAATATGGAGATGAAATCATAGAAAAGGGTGACACAGGAGTGAATTAAAACACGCAAAGTAATGCAGACACATTTTGTTAATCTCTCTTCATTTAGTAGAAGACTGGGATTTCTTTCACATCTTTCTTGCGATTCATATTTTTGCACAAAACACAGTGTCTAACAGTTTACGTATAGTGTTTTCCCTAGGGTGTATCTAAACACTTAATATTCATCACTCACCTATTTTGGTGTAAATGTCCACCTTTTTCTGAAGGTGTATCTAAACACGCAAAGTGCATTACTCACCTGTTTTGGTGCAGATGTCTACCATTTCCCTAGGGTGTATCTAAACACTCAATGTGCATTACTCACCTGTTTTTAGTGTAAATGTCTGTAGGCCCTACCATTTTCCTAAGGTGTATCTAAACACTCAATATGCATTACTCACCTGTTTTGGTGTAAAAAATGTCTACCTTTTTTCCCCAAGGTGTATCTAAACACTCAATATGCATTACTCACCTGTTTTGGCGTAAATGTCTGTACCTTTTTCCTAAGGTGTATCTAAACACTCAATGTGCATTACTCACCTGTTTTTCGAGTAAATGTCTATCTTTTTCCTAAGGTGTATCTAAACACTCAATATGCATTACTCACCTGTTTTGGTGTAAATTTCTACCTTCTCCCTAAGGTGTATCTAAATACTCAATGTGCATTATGCTCACCTGTTTTGGTGTAAATGTCTTCTGCCCCTGCGAAAAGCTGAGGCAGCACCTTCTCAAAGACACGAAATGTGTTGTCCAGCTCTTCCAAAAGCCCAACAGCAACATAGCGCTCGTTAAAGTTCCTGACTGCCTTTTCATACGACCACTCAGTAGGGTCTCTGCCACAAAAATCAAGGTGAAATATATATTCATCTATCTGGGAGTACCTTTATGGGTGCAACTTTGCACCTTTCACACCAGAGAGGTACAAAGAGTAAGGTGCAAAAATGCACCCATAAAGGTGCTCCCTGTGTGACAGTATCGTAAAGGTGTTAAGTAGAACCTATTTTTCTCAGTGTGTACAGACGGTCCTCGGGCACCTAACCAGACAGTTTAATAAGAAGACAAAACACACCCAGTGAAATTCTGCCTTTAAATTGTACAGTGTATTGATTCTGAAGTTTTGAAAGAAACCATAATCAACATGCATTTATAACATAAGGCAGAGTAAACAGAAATAAATCCTTTAAATCAACTGAATCTACCTGCCATCCCCACTAAAATGTGGTATGCAGCAAATTAAAGTCAGGAAATGGCATCAAGGATAAACTGAGGGGTGCCTTCCCCATAAACCAAGAATGGTGCATAATTACCTCCACTAAAGCAGGAGGTTATGTTTTCATTGGTGTTGGTTTGTTTGTTTGTTTGTTTGTTTGTTTTGTTTGTCTTTGTGCAAAATAACTGGAAAAGTTGTGAATGGATTTATACGAAACTTGCAGCTTAAGTTGATACTGACACCAGGAACAGATGATTAAATATTGGTAGTGACCTGGGAATTTTTTTATGGACTTTTGAAGGATTTTTTATCTTTTGGCAGATAGGGTCAATGAACTTGGAAGTTCAAGCTGCGCGTATGTGAGGTTTGCATATATGCGCACAACAGTGCGGTCTCTGCTCGGTCGAGATGCTGTGTAGCTGGAAGGTGATGATGTATTAAACAGAAGGCTTCTTTAATGGGAAATTGGGCAATTTTCAGCATGCATGTATGAGTGGAAATCACTGATTTCTAGAAGATTTCTGGAAGAACAAGATCAAGTGGTGGAAATTCACTGCTTGGCAGAGGTCTGTGCTCTAAGGCCCCAATTCACGAAGGTGGTACAAATGAAACCATGGTTTAAACCATGGACAAAAACCATGGAGTGCCAAGTGTCGCATGGAATTTTTTCGTTACGAAATCAGTCATTTCGTCGATGAAATGATTATTTTGTAACGAAATGATAATTTTGTGAACAAAACTGTCATTTTGTCGACGAAATGACCAATTTTGTAACAAAATATATTCCGTATGACACTTGGCGCTCCATGGTTTTTGTCAGTGGTTTAAACCATGGTTTCATTTGTACCACCTTCGTGAATTCGGGCCAGTGAGTGCTTTTCTTGTATGGTGTTAAACATGAACTTCAGAACTGGAAGCAGGCAAGTTTGGTTGGATGAGTCAGCAACAAACCCACTTTCAATGGAATACACAATATGCTTTTCTACTGTACTCTGTAAATTTGCACAAACAGATGTTTGGGGACAGAAAAAAGAAACACGACGTGACCAACAGCAGTCGGCATCTGGTACAAAAATATTTGCATAAAAAGGGTGTAATTGCCATTGTGGTCGATCGCATGCAAGTAATCAACAGAGGCAAATATTTTTACAGGGAATGTTGCACTTTATTAGGGATTGCAATCTCTAAGAATGACCTTCCTCTATCTCTGTTTCATTCCCTATCCTTCATTCCATTTGGTAATGATGAGTAAGATATACCAATTTATGAAAGATGCAAATAAATTTCTTTTATAATATTGAAAGCTATATCCTTGTCTTGATTAGACCTTCCAGGTATTAAAGATACATGATACTTGTATGAGAAACCTTGTAAGTACAACAAAAGTACCAAGATATGCATATGTGACCCTGCATCACAAAACAACCACAAAGTCACCAGACATGAAATTTTAGTTAAGAGCATATTCTGAAAGAGCAGACTTTAAATTTTAAAATGATGTATAACTCAAATCCAATGGACTCTTCTAACCTATCTAAATATTGAAAAGAAAGCACACACTCGGGAAAAGTGTGAAGCGAGAAAAGAGGCTCTAAAGTACAATGTCTATTCAAGCGCTAAATTTTGACCAAGCTGTGCTGACTGTGCGATGAATGGGACAAGAACAGGATGTAAACCACCGGAGTAACAACAACGAAAGGATTATCAGATTAAAGTGAAATTGAGCATGCTTTGGCAATACATTCTGTCTATAATTAATGCCAACTTTCAAAGCAGTATCATCACCTTTTCAAAAGTTATTAGAGTTGAAAGTGAAGAGCGTGTACAAGGTTTTTTAAGAAATGAAAAGCGGACTCTATAAACACACCTAATCACACTATTGTACAAAAAAACTGTTCGAGATAAACTGTTAAAAACACACTTTCCTGCCCGTTTTATGATCCCAAATTTTTAGGGTAATGTAGAAGAAGACTTGCTCTTTCAAGAAATATGAAAAAGTCGAGATCGGCTAGGTTGACCCATTTCACCTATTTTCAGTCCTCACACAAAATCAGTGTGTGTGACTTTTTGTTCGTTTTGTGATGCACGGTCACATAAGCCCTTATTACCGAAGGATGTAGTCATACCAGATAAGAAAATGGAAAAGTGGAAGAATTTACTCAATGTAGAGATAACAGGTCAAGAATGTCAGTGGTCAGTGATTCATAAAAATAATTTTAGAAGTACCTGTGAAACTCAGCTGAGATCGTTCTATTTCAAAGTCTTCCATACAGCCATTGCAACAAAATTACTGATTTTCCTGAAAAGGGACTGTCCATTATGAGACTTTTGTAACAAGGAATCAGAGTCTATTTCACCACCTTTTAGCTATGTGCACAGTGGTTCATCAAAATTAAAAAGAACTGTAATCTTTAGTGTTGGAAAGGCCGTTCGGCTGTACTGTTCAATGCAAAACTTTATTCTGTATTAATTCTTATCTACTGTGTACCAGGTTCTACATCTATGGATTTAAATGTCAAAATATAAAACCCCTTTTTTTTTAACACTTGATATCTTTTTTTGCTCGAAGTACAAATCAGAACATTTCATTGCTTCTACAAATGGTAAGATAGGCTTACATTTTAAAAAGTCTGTGTTTCAGACTTAGTTTGACCAGACGCTATACAGCACTGCTGTACATGTTTATATATTTTCTTTTGTATATCCACCTGTATTGTTATACTGTTTGTTTACTAGTCAATAAAAACATATCTTTTTTTTTAAATCCACAGAGGCAAATGTTTTTACCACAATTTCACACTTTATTAGGGATCACAATCTCTAAGAATGACCTTCCTCTATCTCTGTTTCATTCCCAATCTTTCATTCTATTTGGTAACAATGTGTATCATTGTGTATCATTGTTCCAAACTAAATCCCAGTTCAGTTCGGAAAGAGCTGCTTCAGGGATTATCTCATCAAGTTCAAGGTTCTATTCTGTCACTCTATGTATTATTCCTTCAGAAGGTCTAAATGCCTTTTCATCTGTGGCCTTCCTTCATAGGTTTACCATGATACATATTCATTACTTAATCCTTTGTTTCTAGTCTATCCTCTTTCTGTTGTAAAGATGGTTACCTTCAAGTTGGTTCTCATTCCTCATTCCGTTGTTTGTTACATTATGTTACTTTGGAACTCTAGATCTTTCCCTTTACATTCCTTTTACTGGTACATTCCATGAAAACTGAAGGTTAGTAAACCAGCAAACACAATTATTGCATGTGAATTATGCTATGCAAAACAACAACGCGTAACTCCTAACAGAATGCCTGTTACCGGTACTGCTTTGTTTATAGGTACGGTACAGAGATATACCGGCCGTATGTGTAGGCTTATGCCTGTAATCTTCTCACTATGCAATGTGGATGCAACATATTTCCTTGGTAAGCCAGTACTCAAACACTTGGGTGTAATGCTAGAGTCACGGCACACATGGCCAGATTTCGTACCGGGTTCATAAGGAACAAGGAAAAGTAGAAATTACGCGGTGCGTAATATATGTCCCCGCCGGAAGTAGCATTTTGTAACAAAATGTGCAATATAGGTAAAAAATCAAGGTCAAAGGTCGAAATTCTGTGTAGAAGTTTTAAAGCCCTCACCTAGTGCCATCACATAAAGCAAATGGAATCGAAATTGGGTTAGAAATGGCGAAGGAGTAGCATTTTGTAGCCAATGTACAATATAGGTCAAAAATCAAGGTCAAAGGTCAAAGAAGACAAAGGTCAAAATTCTGTGTAGAAGTTTTGAAGCCCTCACCTAGTGCTATCACATAAAGCAAACGGAATCGAAATTGGGTTAGAAATGGCGAAGGAGTAGCATTTTGTAGCCAATGTACAATATAGGTCAAAAATCAAGGTCAAAGGTCAAGAAGACAAAGGTCAAAATTCTGTGTAGAAGTTTTGAAGCCCTCACCTAGTGCTATCACATAAAGCAAATGGAATCGAAATTGGGTTAGAAATGGCGAAGGAGTAGCATTTTGTAGCCAATGTACAATATAGGTCAAAAATCAAGGTCAAAGGTCAAAGAAGACAAAGGTCAAAATTCTGTGTAGAAGTTTTGAAGCTCTCAACTAGTGCCATCATATAAAGCAAACGGAATCAAAATCGGGTTAGAAATGGCGAAGGAGTAGCATTTTGTAGCAAAATGTACAATATAGGTCAAAGGTCAAGGTCAAAGGTCACAACTGAAATTCTGTGTACAAGTTTTAAAGCTCCCATGTAGTGCTATCATATAAAGCAAACAGAATCAAAATTGGCTCATAAATGATAGAGAAGTAGCAAATTGAACATTTTGATCACACACGGACGCACACACAGACGCACGGACGGACGGACGGACGGACGGACGGACGCACGGACGCACGGACACACACACGTATGGAGCCCGTTTTATAGTCCCCTGCTCGAACTCGTTCGGTGGGGACAATTAAAACCTTATCGACCCGGTACGAGCCGTAGAGACCCGCATTGACCCACATTGTAACCCGTGTCAGTTCCTAATGGATTCTGGGGGCTATGATACCGCAGTGAAAATTTTTTGGTCATGTTAAAAATTTTCTCACGGATTTCAATTCTGTATTGATATCCAAATTTACCTGGTTTGAACCGCATTGACTCGCATCAACCCGCTGCAGCCCGCAGCATAAAACCGTATGGACCCTTGCCGTATACCGCTGTATGGACCCTTGCCGTATACCGCATTGCCTTCATGCAACGGATGGTGACAAGGTTTACATCCGGGTTCAGTATGGGTCGAAGCGGGTTGACACGGGTTGATAGGGGTCGAAAAAGATTCATTAAAGCAGATTTTTATACGGTTCGATACGGGTCAATATGGGTCTCCATGGCTCGAACCGGGTTGATACGGTTTTAATTCCTTATGGACCCGGTTCAAAATTCGGTCATGTGTGGCTGTAGCATAAATTACCCTCCATTCTGGGACTAATCCGGCTCATTTTCAATTGGATCAAATTCGTTTTGTGACCCGACCGTGTGTGACTCCAGCATAACTAATCATTCTCTCAAAGGGATCGTACAGTTTTTTGTTGAGACCTAATTTCAGGTTTCTAACATTTTTTTTTTTTGTGAGATAATGAGAAACCTCTTATGAAATATGAAAGAGCATGTAATAAGAGGAATTCAACGTTTATTTGATGGAAATTGGTTTTTGAAATGGCTGAGATATCCAAAACGGAGTGATTCCAATAAAGTGTGGGACCCACACTTTATTACAATCTCTTTGTTTTACTTTGTTTTTAGATGTTTCAGTCATTCCAAACCCGATTTTCATTGAATAAACTTTGAATTCCTTTCAAAATGGTATGTTCTGTACTATATCATAAATGTTTTCTTGGTATCTCACAAAAAGTTAAAAGCCCAGTTCTCAATCTCCACCAATACTGTACCATCCCTTTAACTTTCAGAAGCAGATTCTTTAGTAGGAGCAGGCCATCCAAGCAGCAACTCTCTGTGCCCCCTTTGTTCTTAACAAGCATAAAGAAGTTCAACTAAATTACCAGCTACAACTATTTCACCCTTTTAGTGTAGCCTCATACAACTACCATCTGTAAAATTTCTCTCAGCATGTGAGTATGGTAATCTAGACAATCTGTGAAAGGGTGACTGGCTGGAGTGGTCCCCAGGGAGTAGAGAGTGAGCACTTAAGTGTTGGCGGGAAATACTGGTAATGTCTCCAGAGACTAGGGTCAAGACAGAATGTATGGGCTTTGAGCACTTTACAAAGAGGATTCAACATAATACAATTTATGCTATTATGATCATGATGATGAAGATGAAGAAGAAGATGATGATGATGATAATAATAATACCTAGAAAAGCACTCTGAGAGCGCAGACCTCCGCCAAGCAGCTACTTTCCACCGAGGAGATCTTTCTCCTCTCCACCCCTGGGGAAAAGCTCTTTGAGCTCTTCCATAGAGATCAGCGATTTCCACACCCATAAGTATACACGTTGAAAAATCACCCGATTTCCCAATATAGAAGCCTTTGTTACGTCATAAACCCTCAGCTGCGCAGCGCGCCTTGCCCTAGCAGAAAACCAAAGTGGAGCACGCACTTTGTTTAGTGCGCGTTTGAAAACCTCAAAAATGCGCAGCTTGAACTCCCAAGTTCATTGACCCTACCTGTCAAAATATCAAAAATCCTTCATAAATTCCCCCAAAATTCTTGGATCACTACCAAAATTTAATTGTTTGTTACTTGTGTCCAGGCGCGCCGGAAGCAGTTTTGGATTGGGGGGGCAAATATTGGAGGGGGCTCACTATAGACCATACATATGTTACACAATATACACATACACACACACACACACACATCTATATATATATATATATATATATATATATATATATATATATATATATATATATATATATATATGTGTGTGTGTGTGTGTGTGTGTGTGTGTGTGTGTGTGTGTATGCATATAAAGTGGCGTACGATGGGTCGAAACATTGGGGGTGGGCACCTTGTGGAAAAGTAATTTTGACGGTGTGTATGCTTGTGCGTGTGTGCGTGCGCAATAATGGGACTACAATACATTACAGAATGTGATACATTCAACAACGCAGTCATTGAGGAACATTGTAAGTTTTCCTTACATGGATTATGGAATGACGGTGTGAAACCACAACTTATATACTGTCAGCAACATCAGGAGAATTGCATAACAATAAAATGCGAGCGAGCGGAGCGAGAGAGCTTGAAAATTTTGACATTTTACAGTCCAAAAACTGCCGTTTGTAGCTATATCTTTCGCTTTGGAAATTAAGGGGGGGGTATCGGGCGCAACTGTTGGCAATTACTGGCGGCAACATTAGGAGAATGGCATAACCATTCAATACGAGCGAGCGAAGCGAGCGAGCTTGAAAATTTTGACATTCTACAGTCCCAAAATTGGCGTTTGTAGCTATAACTTTCGCTTTAGAAATTAATGGGGGCGCATCGGGCGCAACTGCTGGCAATTACTGGCAGCAACATTATGAGAATGGCATAACCATTCAATGCGAGCGAGCTTGAAAATTTTGACATTCTACAGTCCCAAAACTGGCGTTTGTAGCTATATCTTTCGCTTTGGAAATTAATGGGGCGCATCGGGCGCAACTGCCGGCAATTACTGGCAGCAACATTATGAGAATGGCATAATGATTCAATGCGAGCAAGCGAAGCGAGCGAGCTTGAAAATTTTGACATTCTACAGTCCAAAAACTGCCGTTGTAGCTATGTTTTTCGCTTTGGAAATTAAGGGGGAGGCGCACCGGCCTCAACTGCTGGCATTTACTGGCTGCAACGTTAGGAAAATGGCATAACGAATAAATTTGACGATTAATTTTGACATTTTACAGTCCCTAAACTGCCGTTTGTAGCTATATTTGTTTTTTCGCTTTGGAAATTAAGGGGGGGGGGGGGGCGGCCCAGGCGCAACTGCTGGCAATTACTGGCAGCAACATCAGGAGAATGGCATAGCGATTGAATGCGAGCGAGCGGAGCGAGCGAGCTTGGAAATTTTGACATTTTACAGTCCAAAAATTGCCGTTTGTAGCTATGTTTTTTTCGCGTTTATTCATTTATATACATATCTTTCTTATTTTATCTATTTTTATTCATTTGTTTATTTATTCATTTTTTTTTTTGGGAGGGGGCTTTTTGGGGGGGCAAAAATGCGTTTTGCCCCCCCACTTTTTGGATTGGGGGGGCGGCCGCCCCCCCTGCCCCCCCACTTCCGGCGCCTATGCTTGTGTCATTCTCAACCTTTCCTGCAAGTTTCATCCAAATTCGTGCACAACTTTTTGAGTTATTTTGCACACGGACAAACTAACAAACAAACAAACAAACAAACCAACTGTAACGAAAACATAACCTCCTCCCTTGGCGGAGGTAATAATAATAACAATAATAATGATAATAATAATAATAATAATGTTAAAATCATATAATATACATATGAAATAATGATAACAAATGTAGAATTATTACTTCAATTGTTGTAAAACTTATACTGATTTGCCATTCTCTCTGTTCTGGAAATGACGAAGAGATATATATGTATCTAGATGAAATATGATCATTTTATGATACTTCAGGGAACCCCCTGCTGAACAGGAGAGATAGGTAGCTCATGGAGAGCCGTAGACTACTCACTTGCATCGCGGGTCCTGACCGCAGAAAAACGGAATGATGTAGAAAGATTTCTTTCCGAGGCACTCAGTTCTCCCTTTCAGTACACACTCATCAAATGTCTGGAAAAAAAAAGGTGAGTACAAAAAAGTACAATACAGTCCCTTCAGTCACTCGATGAATTTACCTAGACAGGGTTTGACAAAATCGGGGGCTTGGTGGCCCAGGGCCATTAAAATTTCAAGTCAGACCACCAAATTTCCAAACAGCTTATCCTTTTGTGGCCTAATTGCGCACCTAAATTCAAATTACATTTTATAAATTTCCTGTCATTAAGGACCACTTCATTTCTTTCTCAAGCCACCAAAATGTCAGATTCTAAGAACGGACCAAAGAGTAAAATATTAGTGTCGGGCCCTGTTTGACCTATCAATTATTTCATTATATTATGTATTATTCTATTCTTATCATGACCATTATATGAAGAGTTTGTTTGCAAAAACCGATAAGTCCATATTTGTCAAATGGAGATATTTGCGATTAAAGGTCAAGAAAAATAAAGAGAATAATAAGAAAATTTTTGCTTCTTTTGACCATAACTTCAAAAATGTACCTTTATATGTAGTGACCAATATATCATTTAAAAGGTATTATTTTGTACTTTATGACAGAGACCGTACTTCAAAATCTTCAAAAATGGACTTATCGGTTTTTGCAAACAAACTCTTCATATGGTGTATCTCAAGTGCTGGATTCACATCGCCCACAGTGCTGTGTCGTTGTCGTAACTTAGCTGAACTGAGACAGGTGACAATGTGAATGCCTACCTCTGTAACAAACTACAGCTGTGTAGTTTGTCACCCTACAATCCTGTAAGCAAATTGATACTAGGCTGTGTCACATAGCAGCACTGGTGCTGACGCAAGACAGGTGGTGGTAATATGAATATGTCTCCAGTAGGCATATCGGAGTTAACCGATGCTAAATCAAAAGCCATCATGCATGCTCATGTATACCAGTCAATGCGAGGGTTTCATGTTCACAACTTTAATGACTTCACCCGTTGCCACACTTTGCTATGGTGTGCTATTGGTCATGTATGGGTGAGATCACTATGCTTCGCATTGTTTTGCTGAGTTGTGCTTCAAAAATTACATGGCAATTAAACAGGCGTATTGAATTACTAACTTCACATTGGTATTCAGAGCAATGAACCCTATGCTTCCTTTCTGACTTGGGCAGACCAGAGGCCAAGGAATTCTAACGGCCTACATAAACACCTGACACCTTCCACCCCATATTAAAGTCCCTGTTTACCTTTGGGAACAGTGATTTAACATTTTTTAGGTCTGTTGTACCACAAAACATCTATCGTATAAAATTTTCGCGATAATGTCTGAAATATAAGGAGATATCCGTATTTTTCTCAGTAACCGTAACTGTAGACGGTTTAGTCTTGAAACATTCTTATTATAACTACTGTTCACATATTGTATATCTAACATTACTTACCATGGATTTTACTTATTCAAATTTTTACAGTGGTTGTTTTTATCCCTAACTCACATTTCAGAACTATTTTAAAGCACTAATGCTGAGTTTTTGTTTCGTCAGCAAATGGTAAATTAAACTTGACAAGGCAAGATGAGCACGCTTCTCTGCTGATCGATTTTCATATAATTTTCAGACAGTAAACAAAAACTCAAATAACATAAGATATTACGATGGCAGTTGTTGAATATATATTTCATTATATATTGGACACTAGGCTTTTTTGAAAATACAGGTAAATACAATAAAGATAAGAGGTTTCTACACACTTCATCTTGTCAAATATATAAAACTGCAACCGAAGTTACACCTTCACATATTATGATTAGTGCAACATAGTAACGTAATGTCATCAAAATGAATACTTGATTAACAGGCTTTTGCTTCAGAATAACCAACATCCAGACATTTAAATCTGCTTACTTCTTTAATAGTAACAAAAATAAATACAAAGACATATATGACATATACAGACAAACAAATAAAAAGAAGAATGAATATGGAAAAATGTATATTTTTGTCAATTGTTACATGAGGTATTCTATGCAGACATTGCAGTCTGGTTTACAAACTCTGGATGTATTAATTGGTGTAATTACACCAATCTATCAGTAAGTTTAAAATTTGCCCCCACAAATATTGCATGGAGATTATTCCACATTCAACAGATTACAGATGTTTGATAAGCTGCTGCTAGGGCTAAAATCACAAGCTAATTGAAAGATAATTCAAAGAGAGTTACGGAATTCAGATAGGGTTGTTAATGGAGCTCTTGAAGGGGTATGCCTCTTGCTGGCAGCTTAACTCTGTCTTGTGTGAAAACTCTCTGCTCACTTCTCTTGTGATTACTATAAATAGAGGGTCTTTGACAGAGTCTGATTAGCATTTCTCTAAGCTACAACATATCTTTGAGTGGAAATGGCTGAAAGAGTATTGTTGCAACAAATCTCGCATTGTCTAACAGGAAACTGACATACTCCCCAAATGGGATGCTAAGAGGAGGAGGTCCATTAGTGAGTTAATCACACCTTATCTGTGGAGACTGAGTCAGCAAAAGCAAAAACAGGAGCATGACACCCAATAATTAGACTTGTTTCAGGTGTGAATGAGCCATGGCAATCCAATTTATAATGGTTGTCTGCAACTGAGGTGTGATCAGGTGTGAATGGGCCATGGTAGTCCCATTCATAATGGTTAATGGTTTTCTGCTACTGAGGTATCATTCACGTGTGAATGGGACATGGTATATAGTCCCATTAATAATGGCTATCTGCTGAGGTGTGATTCATTTCTGAATGAGCCATGGTAGTCCAATTCATACTGGCTGTCTGCTACTGAGGTGTGATCTTGGTGTGAATGGGCCATGGTAGTCCCATTCATAATGGCTGTCTGATACTGAGGTGTGATTCAGGTGTGAATGCCCAGGCCATGGCAGTCCTATTCACAATGGCTGTCTGTTACTAAGGTGTAATTCAGGTGTGAACGGGCCATAGTAGTCCAATTTATAATGGCTGTCTGCTAATGAGGTGTGATTCAGGTGTGAATGGGCCATGGTAGTCCCATTCAATGGCTGTCTGCTACCGAGGTGTGATTCAGGTGTGAATGGGCAATGGCAGTCCAATTAATAATTGCTATCTGCTACTGAGGTGTGATTCAGGTGTGAATGGGCCATGGTAATCCAAGTCATAATAAAAAAAAAAAACAGACCATGTACATCTATTACTAAGTCAGGTGTGAATGGGCCTTGGTAGTCCCATTCATAATAGCTGTCTGTATTGAGGTGTGATTCAGGTGTGAATGGGCCATGGTAGTCCCATTCATAATGGCTATCTGCTAATGAGGTGTGATTCAGGTGTGAATGGGCAATAGTAGTCCCATTTATAATGGCTGTCTGATACTGATGTAGGCCTATGCTTCAGGTTTGGATAGGCCATGGTAGTTCCATTTATGATGGTTATCTGCTTATGAGGTTTGATCAAGTGTGAACAGGCACCAATGGTACCCCCAAATTTTACAATAAATATGGCTATCCACTATTATGAGGTTTGATTCAGGTCTAAGTAGGGGGATTATAATTCCATTCATAATGATTGTTTGCAATGCTCTTCAAATCACCCATAATTGCTGGGATTCACACATCAAGTAGTTAACATAGTTCATGGATTACCTGGTACACAATTTATTGTTATTATTATTTTTTTTTTGCCTGCATAACAATAGGCCCCTACATGTCACATTGCATGTTGCTATACAGACATCCAATCATGAATGCAGGCTGACGTGTGTACCTGCACTGTATGCCTGTTTCACGCTTGTCGCAATCCTGGATGCAATTTAAACCAAGGATTTCATTTACAACAACTTCCTGAAATTGGGTCAAAGGCGTTACAGCTGTAGGTATCTAGTTACTTGCAGAGACAAACACTTCCACGGCGGAAGTCTGTTGGTCTAGTGGTCTGTGATTTTGACCACTTACAGGGTCCTTGGCTTTTTGGCTCCATGTCCTTTCATAAACAACAAAGACTTTAATACACCCTCTGTTATAGACGGTTGAGGAACATACTGGTACAATATTATTACACATGAAGTCGTAGCCTACTTTGTCTTGTTTTAAAGGCATTAACTACCATTTGCAGATGAAACAAAAACCAAGTTTTAGGGCTTCAAAATACTTCTAAAATGCAAATCAGGAACATAAAACTTTGAATCTGTATAATCAATGAAATGTACAAAATGTCAACAACAAGTATGATAAAATTGTTTCTAGACTAAACCGTCTACAGTTAGGGTTTAATGAGAAAAATAGTGATATCCTCTTGTATTTAAGGCTTTATTGCAAAATTGATATATGGTAGGATGTTTCGTGATGCAACTGACTTACATATATGCATGAAATGCGATATCTTGCAGATTTTTTAAATCGCTGCTCCCAAAGGTAAACTGTACCTTTAAAGAATGTAGACACAACTTGCCTTTACATACCTACCAGTATTTGTCTACTGAACAAATATGTATTCTACTGAATCTATGAGTCTCTATAATCATGAAGATTCAAATTACAAAATTGCTTTCATTGGAAGTAGGCCTACACCACACCTCTCTGCCCCCATCCTGTTACAGTAAGGAACTGTCAAATATGCCTCTTTTTTTTTCAAACTCCTAAATCCTTTTATTTTTTCCCTCTAAGTCACATGGAGTCTGCAGAATGCCTGGTAATCATGTTGTTCGGATGTAAAGTCACTTCTGGGGTTCCGCTTGACATTTGATAGTCCCTGCTGCATGTTTTTGTGTGGGCATGAAAATGCACTTATAGGTGAGAGTGTGGAGCTCCCTGTGCCTACTCCTCTGCAGTATATGTGGGAGAGGGTCTAGCTGTGAAACCGTGGGAAGTGGGATAATGCCGTCTTGAGGTCACGCAGAGTCTAGGAAGTCTGTGCCACATGCTTGGAGTTCAATGTTGAAAGCTATATGTACATGGTCTGTTTTTGCAGCGCAATGTCATGTGGGCGGAGGAAGCTGGGCTCACATGCAAACTTGCACCAACAACATAATCACTGTTAGAGGGGAAGGCATGGTGCGGTAGAAGGGAAAGAAACCACCAGATAGGTTGGTCACTTTCAGTCATAGCACAATGCCCTTTAATTATCAGACAGCCCTAACAATCCATATTTGGACATTTTGGAATCCTACAGGCAATGGCCGGGGAAAAAATAATTTCCAAGATAAGTGTCTGTTGACAAGCTTGCTGGACTAGATTCTAGATAGCTCTGGAGCTTGTAATGACAGAAGCTTATTCACATACACTGCCAATCTATGCTAGCTTTAATTTGTTTGACATGATCACAGCCAGTTGCCAAACCAAAACAAAATCAAATTCACATAGTCTAGAACTGCGATTCGAAAGGCCCTGATCTTATTGGCCCACAAGGGGGTAAGCTACAGATGAACTAAAATTTGAGTATTAGTGTGAGCTAGAAGTAGCTCTATGCATGTCATAATTATGGAATACAGCCACAGCTCTGAAATAAAAGTTCACACATATGTTGTATGAAAAAGCAAATGAACATACTTATAGGGATGCACATCATAAATGACAAATTTGCAAGTATCAAAAAAATAAAACGAGAAGAGAAGAAGTATATTTGTCATCTGAAAGTGAAACTTTTCACTGCTGAAAATAATTATGATGGAGAAAATTACATTTCTATTAAAGGCTTGTTTGAATAGCTCACCTGGTATTTGTCTGTTCCCGAGTATTTCCTCTCACTTTTACCATCACCAAATCGTCTGAAATAGTACTGTGATACCATGCGGGACAGGGGATCCCTTATAATGTTGATATACTTTGGTTGCTGCATTTGGTATCTGTCTCGGAGCAATAAGAAAAAAAATGAGTGCCATTACAGAGACACCGCAAAATTTTGTTCATTTCTATTTGAAAAATAAAACAAAAAACAAAAACAAATTTAAGTTTATGGTAAAAGATCTGAAATCATACAAATTGACCTGTTCTTTGCTAGGGTGTATACAACACTATGAGGTTTTCTGTGCCAATCAACACTAAAAGCATACAAAGTGGTATATGTGATACCTAAGCACTATTATTACAAACAAGAAAACATGAAGCAGTACTAGTAATGTGTCCAAGCAATACAGATAGCAACATTTCAGGCATACATAGATAGCTCTGATGTCACAAGTTACTAAGACCTTCTCAAGGTCTGAAGTTATTCTGTCATTTTGTAACTCATTGGAAACATGAAATAATTTGATCACTGCTGGTATGAGGATTAGGGCCTACCAGTGGAAATAATATTCATGTCTTCTAAAGTTAAATTTCAAACACCCCCAGAAGCATCAAAGGTCATGCATCATACGTGAAGTGAAAGATTGGATAGAACTTTATTGTTCAAGTGTACAAAACATACTCATAAATATTTAAACAGGTGAAATTATGACAGAGATAGATGGGGAACATATATATACATTAAATCAGTTTCTGGAAACTTTGAAAATCTACATCAAACTCAACATATACGTATTACAAAGTAAGTTTCTGGAAACTTTGAAAATCTATATTAAACTTTGTTCTCTTTGTCCAATTTCGATTAAACTACTACTGCTCTTGTTTGCCTTAGTTCATGCCTGTCAACTTTAAAATAATACAAGAGTTTTCCATCAATGGTTTGAACAGATCAAGACCTGACCCAATCTGCATCAGACCCCTTTCACATTTAAAACTTACCTTCTAAAGTCTACAAAGTGAAGATGTCTTTGGAAGATGAAAGGTCGTTCTAATCGGCCAACAACGTTCACCAGCATCCCCTTTGAATATAGATTGAGACATATAAAAGTAACTACTGTGATAAACTATAATAAAGGTATCACTGAATGTGTCTTTCTTAGTAAATAATATGTTTCTCTGTGATATGATGAAACTATTTCTTTCCCTATAAACTGCATCATGGTATGTGCAGTTTAAAACACATTATATCCCCTTCTACAAAACTATCAACCACTATATACCAGACTATCACTCTATGAATTACCTCAGTTTCTACCATGCTATATTTCTACATACAAAGTGCATTCCCATTATAACGAAGTCCTCTGGATTGGTATAGTTTTCTTTTGTTATATCGTAATTTCGTTACAGCAATACAGTAAAGTGTATGAAGACATATATATGATAATTTTAGGACCTGAATTTTTTTCTTTGTTGGCACAAGAATTTTGTTATAACAAATTTGAAGTACACTGTACAATGATTTCCCATCGCTCATGGTATTAAACTATCCACACTTGCATTAAACACTCTACCCAGATGATAATTTTAGGACCTGAATTTTTACTTTGTTGTCGCAAGAATTTTGTTATAACAAGTTTGTTCTGATAGAAATACAATGTACAATGATTTCCTATCATTCATGGTATTAAACTATCCACTCCTGCACTCTACCCTTGTAACATTCAACAAGCCATATCCAGCAACATTAAACTGCTGTAAAAACCAAAAACACTTACAATATACGAAACTTTGAAAAATTGCTGACCATTACAAAATTACGAGTATAATACATGTACCTGTAACACAGAGCTTTGTTGAACTTTTGTGCGTATTTCAGTTTTTGTGAGTCTTGGATCTTCTTGAAATGTGCACGCACATGAAAATTCCTCATTTTACAGTATCTTTCTCGCATCAGACTACCTCTCCTAGCTGTCTTTTTCCATCTCTTTTGAATCAATCTACCTATAGTACCCTTCAATCAATCTACCTATAGTACCCTTCCCTTATTACTGACCAAATTATGTATTGTATCAACTCTTCTACCAGATCATCCTGTATGAACACACTACCTACCCTGGGCCTTGTGCTATCAAACTTGCAGTGTATTAGTCCATTCTTGCAATAGATTTTTTTATTTATGAGTACCACACCATATTGCCATGTTAACAGAAAGAAAGAAAAAAGCTACTAAAATATGTGTACACACATATAATCATATATCAGTATCATTTATACATACATACATACACACATACATACATACAATTATACATTATGTATACATATTTCTTGTATCAACCCTTGTGATACGCTCTTTTGGTAAGAATATACACCTTTTTGTAGCATATATTCTCTCCTTGCACAAACAATTGTTGTCTTGTACAACATTTGGTAGCAATACTAGATCATGTCACCTGGCCTTGCAGCACACCGCAGTACCTATGTTGAAGAATACCTCCCCTGGCAGTATGTGGATAATCTCTCCTTTACATAATACCAGTGCTAGATCTCATGAGTCAATCATTTCGCAAGTGAGCAAGGAAGAGATATGACATGTTATGCTTAAAGGGTGTGTACAGTTCTGGTCGAGGTGAGGATTTAGCTTTTAACGTTATGCGAGATATTCAGAAACCACTCTATTAGATGTCAAAGAGCATGCAATTCTAAAGGGTATCAAAAGTTTATTTGATGAAAATCGGTTTTGAAATGGCTGAGATGTCCAAAAACAAGGTGAAACAAAGAGATCCTAATAAAGTTGTGGCCTGTCGCCTTTTATTATTATCACTTTTTTGGATATCTCAGCCATTTCAAAACCAATTTTCATCAAATAAACATTGAATCCTTCTTAAAATTACATGCTCTTTCATATTTCATAAGAGGTTTCTCATTATCTCACTTAGAAATGTTCAAAACATGAATCCCTTACCTCAACCAGTACTGTACAGTCCCTTTAAAAACAAAGAAACAAATGTGCCTTGCTCTTTGCTTTCTAATTTAATTGTATGCTTTCTAACCAATACCACCATGTCTAAAGCTGCTTTGGGTTTAAAAAAAGCAGTGGTGAGAGGTTTGGGATACTGTACAAGGTGATTTTAAAGAGAGAGAAATTTTAAAGAGACTGTACAGTACTGGTTGAGGTGAGGATTCAGGTTTATAACATTTTTTTTTTCGTGACATTATGAGAAACCTCTTATGAATTATGAAAGAGCATGTAATTTCAAGAAGGAGTCAACATTCATTTAATGAAAATTGGTCTTGAAATGGCTGAGATATTCAGAAACCACTCTATTAGATGTCAAAGAGCATGCAATTCTAAAGGGTATCAAAAGTTTATTTGATGAAAATCGGTTTTGAAATGGCTGAGATGTCCAAAAACAAGGTGAAACAAAGAGATCCTAATAAAGTTGTGGCCTGTCGCCTTTTATTATTATCACTTTTTTGGATATCTCAGCCATTTCAAAACCAATTTTCATCAAATAAACATTGAATCCTTCTTAAAATTACATGCTCTTTCATATTTCATAAGAGGTTTCTCATTATCTCACTTAGAAATGTTCAAAACATGAATCCCTTACCTCAACCAGTACTGTACAGTCCCTTTAAAAACAAAGAAACAAATGTGCCTTGCTCTTTGCTTTCTAATTTAATTGTATGCTTTCTAACCAATACCACCATGTCTAAAGCTGCTTTGGGTTTAAAAAAAGCAGTGGTGAGAGGTTTGGGATACTGTACAAGGTGATTTTAAAGAGAGAGAAATTTTAAAGAGACTGTACAGTACTGGTTGAGGTGAGGATTCAGGTTTATAACATTTTTTTTTCGTGACATTATGAGAAACCTCTTATGAATTATGAAAGAGCATGTAATTTCAAGAAGGAGTCAACATTCATTTAATGAAAATTGGTCTTGAAATGGCTGAGATATTCAGAAACCACTCTATTAGATGTCAAAGAGCATGCAATTCTAAAGGGTATCAAAAGTTTATTTGATGAAAATCGGTTTTGAAATGGCTGAGATGTCCAAAAACAAGGTGAAACAAAGAGATCCTAATAAAGTTGTGGCCTGTCGCCTTTTATTATTATCACTTTTTTGGATATCTCAGCCATTTCAAGACCAATTTTCATCAAATAAACATTGAATCCTTCTTAAAATTACATGCTCTTTCATATTTCATAAGAGGTTTCTCATTATCTCACTTAGAAATGTTCAAAACATGAATCCCTTACCTCAACCAGTACTGTACAGTCCCTTTAAAAACAAAGAAACAAATGTGCCTTGCTCTTTGCTTTCTAATTTAATTGTATGCTTTCTAACCAATACCACCATGTCTAAAGCTGCTTTGGGTTTAAAAAAAGCAGTGGTGAGAGGTTTGGGATACTGTACAAGGTGATTTTAAAGAGAGAGAAATTTTAAAGAGACTGTACAGTACTGGTTGAGGTGAGGATTCAGGTTTATAACATTTTTTTTTTCGTGACATTATGAGAAACCTCTTATGAATTATGAAAGAGCATGTAATTTCAAGAAGGAGTCAACATTCATTTAATGAAAATTGGTCTTGAAATGGCTGAGATATCCAAAAAAGCGATCCTAATAAAATTGACAGGCCACAACTTTTTAGGATCTTTGTTTTACCTTGTTTTTAGATATCTCAGTCATTTCAAAACCAATTTTATCAAATAAACTTTTGATTCCCCTTAGAATTGTATGCTCCCTAACATTTCATACAGTGTTTTCTCAATATCTCGCAAAACGTTACAAGCTGAATCGTCATCTTAACCAGTACTGTACAGTCCCTTTAAGCCTCACTCTCTTTAATCTCTAGATCATTGCCATTCTCGTCAGACGACACTTTGGAAAAAGTCCAACTCAACATACCTCATGCACTGGGGAAATTCTGGTCTTGTTGTACACCAGCGATGACACAAAGTGGAACTTATTCTTCAAGGCAAGTTCCCGCATGACTGTGATGACTGAACGACTGCCGCACTTCCCAACTCGGTTGTAGACCACTGCCTCTCCCTCTTGTGCCTGTCAAAATGTCAAAAAACAAGTCAGAGATATACTGTAAAATGAGGAATGTTCACGTTTCCTTGCATTTTAATTTTGTGAATTCTGCGAGAGCCAAGATTCGCAAAATTAAAATGCACATGAAAGTTCTTGTCTACACTATAGACATTGAAAGTTAGAGCCAGCTCGCGAAAATTCCATGCCGTGAAAATATGTTTTACAGTAAAGTCCTGCTCATAAAATGTCAAAAAAACATCAAAGAACTATGTTCATCTCTGGAAAAACTTCCCTTAAATAAAAAAAAAAGATCATCCTGCATTGAATTAATATTGTTTTGATGGACAATTAGAATACAGAAAAACATATTGCCTGCTTTGTTAGAACAGCATTTTTGCTGGGGGACTGCAAAATGTTAAGAATATCCCCAGTATAGTGATTTGAGTAGACAAACTGAAAGTCTCATGCTCATTAAAGAGTTACAACTAATTGGATTCTAAATAAGAGGAGAAAATCTGTGACTTGTTGCACAGTTCATAATTATGACATAAACATATCAAAAGGGCTCAAAATTTATCTAATTTGCTTGCAATATATTGAAAGGCTCTAAAAGGAAACTTGTCTGGCTGATGTGATTTGTCAAGATGATGAGTTGTTTAGGAGTATTTTTAGATCAAGGTGTAAAATAATTTTTAAATCATTTGCTACAACTTTCATTCCTGAAGTGCCCTCTCCATTCAGAAGTGGATTGGTAGAACATTACTACTGTGAGGTGATCAAATTATGCCCTTGCATTAGCATTGAAGTTCATGCAGCTAACAATTCAGCTGTAAGCAATTCACTCTCAATTAATGGGATTAACTGGTATCAGTGGTAGATCCAGAGGGGGTGCACCGGGTGCATCCCCTTTACTTTATATTTTGTTACAACAAAAGAAATAAAAAGAAAAAATGGGGGTGCATGCACCCCCCCCCCTTTTAAATTTGTAAAGGCACCTTCCCTTTACAGAATTCCTAGATCTGCCCCTGGTTATGGCCCTATATAATACAATCAATGTACTATAATCAATCATAAAACATCACGTAGCAACCATGTTTGGGTATGATATGCTCCAAGATTACAATACTTCTGGCTACCTCTTTGGGTAATGTTTCACAATCTCATTGTTACCCAACTAAAATCATGTTATCACAGTGTTACTTCACACATTTCTTTTAATATAGATAGGTTTCTATTTTAGAGCAAATATCGACAGTTTCTGCAGTCATATGAGAGAACTACAGATTCCCTTTAATACCCTGGTATTACAACAGTTCTGTGTTGGTGCTTGATCATGTGCATCCTACCAGACAATATCTTGTTCTACCCCAGAGTACTTCGATTGGAAGTGTAGGCTTTTGAGGGAAATGGTGATGAATAAAAGCAATTAGGATGAGTACTTACAACTGTCAAGGTCCAATAACACTCTCTATAATTTCATTGTCGTAATTGCAATTTTGAGCTGAAATTAAAAATGAAATCATATTGACATACAGTATATGAGAGAAAATGTCATCAAGGCCACAACTATTGATACATAACTACAATATATAACTACAAGAAGTTGGAAATTTAATTGCTTTACAAAACCATGTATGATAATTTATGTATATACAGGATAAGTAACATATGAGACATAGTTCTTCTGTGTGCATTATGCATTGAATACTATGTACAACATAATTGTGTATACAGTATCAATTCTGATAACTTATTGCAGAAACTATTCGAAGGAGAAAGGCATGCACCTGCCTCAACAGTTTCTATATTTTGTTTGTAAAATATTTGATTTAGTGAAAGATTATTGAGCACTTACAATGCAATGGGATTTTTATTGTCTTTTTTTTTCATGATCAGCTGATACGGTGTGACATTCATATAAGGCAGAGAAGAATAATAGCAGAAATTGTATCTAAATGAAAAATAATGGTGTCTTTCATTGACTATGTACAGCACTCAATAGCTAAGAACTAAGGAACAGGCTAAAGTGAAGTAAAATAACTACAGCAACTCAATGCTTTCTTCACCAGCAATACTATACAGACATGGTAAATATTTTCCTTTATATTTCTGTGGATTATGGGATGTAAAAAAAAAAAATTGACACAATGTTCACACACACACTTCGCACTATAAATAATCACAACTATTCAGAAAAAAGCATACTGTTTCAGCTAAATCACACTTCTAGTGGTGTGCAGATTGGTATTTGAATTTCACTATTAGTGTTGTGATTACTATGTCCACACACATTAAAAAAAACAAATCCTTTTTTTTTTTCTTTTGCATAGCGATTCAAATCACACCCCAAAATAATGATGACAAATGGGAGCTGTGTGAACAGGCCTTCAGTGAAAATGGGCACCACTCCACAGGAAGGCCGAGGTGACATCATGTCAGTGATTAGGGGATTACGTGCTAGGTATTCTTTGACAATCAATTTCCAGACATCTTGTGCCAATATTGGCTACCAAAGCACTTCAATGATGGGTGCTAATCAGCACCACAAGTACAGTACGGGTTGAAACCTGGAGGTAGAAAGATACCTCCGTAGTTTTAAAATGGAAATGTCTGTCCTGTACATAGCTGCATCAGCATTTGCACTGGTGTGTGTCTCGCAGGCAAGATAAGATATGCAGTGACAACTGTGTCATTGTAATCTCAGAGTGTTTCCGACATTCTGCAAGGTGCCATGGACTGATATCATGATTTACAGGAAGTGCATTTTGTTTGCATTTGGAATGGTCTGCAGTATAATCCTTTGATAGTGTACTCGGTCACAGTATATCATCAAAGGATTATACTGTGAAAGTCAGGGCCGGCGCACTGTTTTCAAAAGTGTGGGGGCCCACTGCCGGGTTTCATGAGCTAACAAAAAAAAAAAAAAAAAAAAAAAAAAAGGTCCTCAGCTCATCTCTCCCCGTCCACTTCCGGGTTTCTACAGCTGAGAAGTAAAAAAAAAAAAGGGTCCTCAGCTCATTCTCTCCCCTCCCATTGCAGTGCCTCTTACGTACTTCCGGGTTAAAAAAAGTGTGGGGGCCCAAAGTGATGACACCTTATGTATTCCTTTGTATGGTGCACATACTGCAATTGATACATTTACTTGTGACATTTATAGATGCCTATACTACGATGTAATTTCGTGATATAAGACCGAAGACTGAAAACAATCGTAATTATTATTTAAATATGCATTTATATAAGACAACTAACACACCGTACAATTTCACTACGATAAAAAAGCTCAACATATGTATAGATCATTGTGTATAGTTACCAAAATGCTGTAATGACCTTAAATTAGATCGTACTGCATGATCTGGTCAATTGATGTGATAAACTTTACCTTAATAGACAATGATATTATTGTAAAGGATGCTATTGTCCTGCCCAATAGGACCCATTTTGTCAAAACGTGCATACTGCTTTTTTTTTTTCTTCTTCTTTTTTATTGTGGCAGAACTCCCTGTTACTCTTGTAGATTACTGTATGATTATGCCTGTACTCAATATTGTTAAAAAGCGAGGTATACACTCAAAATTGCCGTATACATTAATTTATTGACCTCCCCAACACAGTATGACGTAGTAATCATGCTGATACATCTGCAATATATAAACATAAACAAATCTTACTGTGTTCTCCAGCAATGTACCAATATAATACAAATCTTATTGTGTATATTTATATACATTATGCACTTATATCTTGGAATGCTATTAAAATGACATAGCCAAAGGGAGTACAGTATACCAACGAAATACGCAGAAAATCATGTACAACGAACAACGTTTTATATCATTTGTCGCATGTTTGAGCACAAATCCACGACGAATGTCTTTATTATGTGGAAGAGCTTTCTTTTATCGTTGCTTTGTTTCCCCCCCCCCCCCCCCCCCCGTAAAACAAATCAATGCTGTAATGACCTTAAATTAGATCGTACTGCATGATCTGGTCAATTGACGTGATAAACTTTACCTTAATAGACAATGATATTATTGTAAAGGATGCTATTGTCCTGCCCAATAGGACCCATTTTGTCAAAACGTGCATACTGCTTCTTTTTTTTTTTTATTGTGGCAGAACTCCCTGTTACTCTTGTAGATTACTGTATGATTATGTCTGTACTCAATATTGTTAAAAAACGAGGTATTCACTCAAAATTGCCGTATACATTAATTTATTGACCTCCCCAACACAGTATGACGTTGTAATCATGCTGATACATCTGCAATATATAAACATAAACAAATCTTACTGTGTTCTCCAACAATGTACCAATATAATACAAATCTTATTGTGTACATTTATATAGATACATTATGCACTTATATCTTGGAATGCCATTAAAATGACATAGCCAAAGGGAGTACAGTATACCAACGAAATACGCAGAAAATCATGTACAACGAACAACGTTTTATATCATTTGTCGCATGTTTGAGCACAAATCCACGACGAATGTCTTTATTATGTGGAAGAGCTTTCTTTTATCGTTGCTTTGTTTCCCCCCCCCCCCGTAAAACAAATCAAAGTCAAAGGGGCAAAACCAAAATTAACACATTTCTTTTCTCTTTCTTAAAGAGGTCTTCGTGGATTTACACCCACCACATCATTCCATTTGGATTTAATGAAATATAATTTTATTATTGTCATATTACTACTTAGAATGCATGAACTTTGCACAAAGTTTCTCTCCGTTAGTGCACAGTCGTTGGCAGGGGTTAAGCAGCATGACTCAGTAATAGCAACTGAGATATTCTTTTTTTTAATCTTGTTATGACCCTTTCGTCCGAATGCCGGGCCCTGCCGGCGCCGCTGCATTACCGGAAAGACTTTCTATTTACGTGCATATCTGATTATACCTAAACTGTACTTACCTTTCAACCTTGATATTGACAATGACATCAGTTGGCCACATCTTGGTTTTTTTTTTTTTTTTTTTTTTTTTTTTTTTTTTTTTTTTTTTTTTGTTTAAACTGAACTTCTTCCCCGTAGAGCACTATTGATCAGCAGAGTATCATTTATTTCCGCTTCTGACGAATTAAACAACATACCAGCTTACATTTAAATCAGATTCTAAAAATTTTGTATAAGATAAACAAACGGCTGATGTTTTTGACGATCGGGACAAATTCAATTGGTCTGGATTTTCCTAAACTACCAGTAGATAATGTATACAGAATGAATTTTTTTTTATATTTTTGTCAAGACAGTGTCCGTACACAGTTATAAATCACTCAAGAATGTCCCGTTTGCACTCTTGTAAACTTGTGAACCCTTTCATTGTAGTTTGACACAAGAATTTTCCTCCAGATGTACATTCCTCCTTCATGTCTCACCTTCACAAACTATCTCTACGTAAATGCATAGACGTTCGAAGGGGCTTGTCAGCATGACTCTGTTAAACAACCAATCTAATTTTTTTACCTTAACTGTTAGAACACCTCGTTCGTATACTATTATTGGAGTAATTCTATTTTTGTTATTACCATATAAGCGCCTTGTCTTCTTTTATAATCACTGTTATTTCATATTACGCATACGAATTTACCTCACCAACGTTAAGTGTAGGAGGATTCCATTTACTTTTGTAGACATAAATTTAGCGAGACTACATGATGTAACATTTGTTCTATTGTATAACATAAAAATTCTTTATTTTTGTCAAGACTGTGTCCGTGCACAGTTATAAATCACTCAAGAATGTTCCGTTTGCACTCTTGTAAACTTGTGAACCCTTTCATTGTAGTTTGACACAAGAATTTTTCTCCAGATGTACATTCCTCTTTCATGTCTCACCTTCACAAACTATCTCTACGTAAATGCATAGACGTTCGAAGGGGCTTGTCAGCATGACTCTGTTAAACAACCAATCTAATTTTTTTTTTTTACCTTAACTGTTAGAACACCTCGTTCGTATGCTATTATTGGAGTAATTATATTTCTGTTATTACCATAGAAGCGCCTTGTCTTCTTTTATAACCATTGTTATTTCATATTACGCATACGAATTTACCTCACCAACGTTAAGTGTAGGAGGATTCCATTTACTTTTGTAGACATAAATTTAGCGAGACTATATGATGTAATATTTGTTCTATTGTATAACGTAAAAATGTATCAGTATCATTATTGTTATTATCAACGCACATGCACTGCACACCCCCACACATGCACACACTCACATTTACATTCACGCACAGACATTGCAACGTACTACACAAAATACATGGCCCCAGAACAACCATTCTCAACTTTGCACTCAAATCCTCATGACTCATAACAACGATCATCCTGACCAGGGTATCATAAGTAATCACAGTAAATACTACACTATTTCGGATTTCAATAATATGTTCCAATCTTCACTTGATTCCACTGCAAGTCATGTTAATAATTCCTGTAGCAATTCCACAAATAGGAATGATGACACTAATTATAACCCCATTAAAGATTTTAGCTTATTCCACTGGAATGCTAGAAGCTTAAACAAAAATTTTGATTCATTTGAATTACTCCTTCTTTCTTTACAAAATTTTCCCTTTTCCGCAATCGGTATAACTGAAACTTGGCTAGGGCACATGTCTCCAAATTTGTTTAGCCTTGATAGATATAAAATATTTCGCTCTGATCGTAAGAGAGGTAGAGGGGGAGGGGTAGCCCTATATATATATAACGAATTGCGAGTAAAAATAAGAACTGATATTGATATTGAAGGTTGTGAAAGCCTGTTTGTGGAAATCATTAATGATAAAATGAAAAATAAGATAATTGGTGTTATATACAGGCCACCAAATCATAAAACTGAAATGTTTTTAGAAAATTTTGATGAATGCCTCAACACGATTACACAAGAAAATAAGGAAATTTATATTATGGGCGACTATAATATTGACATGACGAAAATAGATACTTTAGCGGTAAAATTAAAAACTATTCTTTTTTCATATGCTTTCCATTCCCATATTGATAACCCAACAAGAATATCCCAAACATCTAAAACCTTGTTGGATAATATTTTTTCTAATAACTTTTCTGTAAATAAATTCATTAATGGTATCTTATATTATGATATATCTGATCATTTACCGATATTTATTATTCTTCGTTATTCTGAAAACGTCAAAAGTATTTCAAAACCCAGGCCGATAATGTACAGAAAAGAATCAGACGAGAATATTGAATTACTTAATCTTGATTTAGTGAAGGAAGAATGGCAAGAAGTGTATCTTCAAAATAACGCCGATAAAGCTTATGATATTTTCTTAGATAAACTTTTATATTATTATCGAAAAAACATTCCTTTAGTTAAGAAAAAAACACGCAGAAAGAACAAACATCCCTGGATTACAAAGGGAATCATCAATTCAATAAAAACCCGTAATAAATTGTATAAACTGGCGATTATTACCCACAATACAAAACATTTTACAGATTACAAAAAGTATAGAAATATACTCAGTAATTTGATTCGTATTTCTCGTAAAATGTATTATTCCGATAAGTTTGATAATCAAAAGGATAACGTAAATGGTTTATGGGAAACTATATATGAAATAACAGGTAAAAATAATAAGGAAACATCGTCCGTTTTTTATAATGACAACAAAGAACTCATAAACCCTGATGAAATATCTGATGCTTTTAACTCATACTTCGTAAATATTGGCCCCCAATTAGCTTCAAAAATAAAAAACAAACATGTTCATTCAAACTTTACTGAATTTCTTCCACCAAACTGCGACAAATCCCTTTTCTTTACCCCAACAGATGAGGAAGAAATACTGGAGATTGTTAACAGATTAAAGCCAAGTAGATCTAGTGGCCATGATGAAATAAGTGTTTATATACTGAAGAAAATCATCAAACAAATAACCACACCTTTATCTTACATTTTCAATCTTTCACTGTCTTCTGGAATATGCCCGAACTCATTAAAGATTGCGAAAGTAGTTCCAATTTTCAAAAGAAAAGACGACCCTTCTCTTTTAACAAATTATAGACCAATATCGTTATTACCTAGTATTTCTAAAATTCTGGAAAAAATTATTCATAAACGCCTGTACATTTTTCTTCATGTAAATGACCTACTTATACCTAATCAGTTTGGATTTAGAAAGGGCCATTCCACCGATTTAGCTATAATTCAATTGTTAGATAAGATTACTGAATCTTTTGCAAATAAAAAACATTTTATAGGAATTTTCATGGATTTATCAAAGGCTTTTGATACCATAGATCATGATATATTAATTTACAAATTAAAAAGATATGGTATTCGTGGTTTAGCACTTTCTTGGATTATTGATTATTTATCCAACAGAAAGCAATATGTACTATTTAAGTCATCTAAATCTCCGAATTCTAATATTGTATGTGGTGTTCCCCAGGGATCAATTCTTGGCCCCCTACTGTTCCTTGTATATATTAATGATATAATAAATACATCAAAAACTCTTAAATTTATACTTTTTGCGGATGATACTAATATTTTTTACTCCCATGAGAACCTCGAAACACTGTTTAATACTCTGAACACGGAAATAGACAAAGTCTCCCGATGGTTTATATGTAATAAATTATCCCTTAATGTCTCTAAAACAAATTTTATACGTTTCAAACCTACTGCTTCACAGAACATTAACAGCAGTTATAATATCAATATTGATGGATTATCTTTAACTGAAGTAAGATCTACTAAATTTTTAGGAATCACAATTGACTCGAGTTTAACTTGGAACGATCACATTCATAATATCCACACGTCTGTCTCAAGAACTGTAGGAATTTTATATCGACTGAAAAACTTCATTTCTCAAAATTCCCTGACTATTCTATACAATGCATTGATCTTACCACATATCACATACTGCAATATCGTTTGGGGAAACTGTGGCTCAACTAAAATTAATCCAATTCTTACTCTCCAAAAACGTGCTGTACGTTTGATTACCAATTCCCGTTACTTATCCCCATCCAATCCCCTATTTCATCAACTAAAAACATTGAAAATTGAGGATCTTCACACCTTTCAAACTGCTGTTTTTATGTATAAATATACATTTAATTGTCTTCCAAAAATTTTTGATGGCTTCTTCACTCCAAATTTCACCGTTCATTCATATCCAACACGTCAGTCGTCCGATTACCATCTCGAAAACCCCAGAATCATTTTAGCTCAAAAATCTTTAAAGCACAATGGACCAGATATTTGGAATTCTTTACCCCCTAATTTAAAACAACGTACGTCGTTGAACATTTTTAAACGAGAACTAAAAAACACCCTCATAATCCAGTATACTTCTGACACATAAAAATATTCATACCACCTGGTCAACAAACACCCTAAACAATGAGTTCACGGCCATAACTGAAGTAATATTCACCTCATCACACTGATACACAAAATAACACTCAACGTACAAACCAAGATTCATCCCAACACAATGCACACCGCACTGCACCGCACGCCCTTCGCACAATTTACTTCCCACTCAGTGAGTGGCAAGATTTTCTTTATGTATCTCTTCGTTGTGCCCTTTGCACAATTACCCCCCACTCAGTGAGTGGCAAGATTTTCTTTATGTATCTCTTTACCTGGGGCCATCTTCCTCGTCAAGCTTAGCTTATGATGATGGTCCCCTGCATTTCATTTTTATCATTTCCAATTGCTTCCTTTCATACATGATATTCGTTCTTGAAAAAAAAAAAAAAAAAATGTATGTAAGATCCAAACGTTACGAATATTAGCTGTGTAAATGACTATGTAAGTATTTTGTTGATTTGTGGATTTGTATTGATTTTGAAATGCAGAAATAAAAACTGAACTGAACTGAACTGAATAAAGTGTGGGGGCCTGAGCCCCCACGGCCCCCACCGCTGTGCCGCCCCTGAAAGTCATTCCATGACTAGAAATTTAAAGGACAAGTTCACCTTCATAAACATAAGGATTGAGAGAATGCAGCAATATTAGTAGAACACATCAGTGAAAGTTTGAGGAAAATTGGACAATCGATGCAAAAGTTATGAATTTTTAAAATTTTTGTCTTGGAACCGCTGGATGAGGAGACTACTAAGGCTTGTGATGTCATATGAGTACAACAGTATAAAGAAAATGTAAAGAAAATTCAACATATATTCACTTTTTTCGCATAATAAAAGAGCACTTGACTTGCCTCTTTCTAAAGGCAGTGGGAATAATATTACCCATAACATATGTCAGTAATGAGTCAAGGGAATGTGTACTTTTTTCAAAAGATGAAATTTTGTGAAATTCTCTTTATATTTTCCTTATATTGTTGTACGCATGTGACATTATACACTGCAGTAGTCTTCTCATCCAGTGGTAACTGCACAAAAACTTCAAAAATTCATAACTTTTGAATGGATTGTCTGATTTTCCTCAAACTTTCAATGATGTGTTCTACTAATATTGCTACATTCTCTCAATCCTTATGTTAATAAAAGTGAACTTGTCCTTTAATACATCTGAACTAAATTTCACTAAACGTTCAGGCCACTGATCCTTTATTGCTGTCATTTTATGCATTTAAAATGACTTTGTAACTTAATACCTTTTGACATTCCTATTTGAAGTTACAGCCAGAAAATATAATTTATATTTTTTTAAAGTGAAGAGTAAACTGTTACCTTGACCTTTTACCACTTTGTTTCCATGGAATTACCTGAATATGTAATTCCTAGATCCTTCTGACCTAAGCAAATTCCTACTGGACATTCCTAGATGAAAATTTCCACTGGAAAATGCCACTTTCTGCTGAATATTACACATATATGGCAGTAATCAGGATCCTAGCCAAAATGTGACCAGCAAACAATCAATAATTCATGTACCTGCACACGCACTCACCTGCACACGCACTCACAGGCACCACTCCTGTTTACCAAGTAATTGTATAAAACTGGATTTACACGCACTTTAACATGGCCCATCTGTATTAGTGTTCAAGTACTACAATAAAAAATGGTAATTTAACTCTGGCTGTCCGTCTGCTCAAGCACGGCTTATAACGGCGGCCCTCTGCATCATATGTATATATTATATATTGTACTGTGAATTAAGTCATTATTGGCCATATAAACATTTTGTATGTTATTTAACGTTTCATTTGTCTTTACATACAAAATATGACATACTATGTAATATGTCAATAATTTTCAGAATTGTATTTGTGTAATTGAACCTGCCTTTGTTATTTTTGTTATTCTGAAAGAAAATATGAAATGCAGAAAATAAAATCTTTTCAAACAAAAAAAAAAAAAATAATAATAATTCATGTAATTTACCTCTGAGGCCAAGTACCAACACAATCCACTAAAGAGATGGTATAGTACATGGTATTTAATTGGCCAAGGTGAGGATTCAGCTTTTAACTTTTTGTGAGATACTTAGTAACCATTTTATGAAATGTTTAAGAGCGTACAATTCTAAGAGGAATTAATTTTTTTTTTCATCAAATAAACTTTGAGTTCCTCATAGAATTGTATGCTCTTCCATATTTCATCAGAGGTTTTTCATGTCTCAAGAACTCATCATCAAAAATCATTGCAAACTTGAAGCCCCATCTCCATCGAAACGGTACACCATCCCTTTAAGCAGTTTTCCCCCTTTAAAGGGACTGTACAGTACTGGTTGAGGTGAGGATTCAGGTTTATAACATTCCTAAGTGAGATAATGAGTAACCTCTTATGAAATATGAAAGAACATGTAATTTTAAGAGGGATTCAAAGTTTATTTGATGAAAATTGGTTTTCAAATGGCTGAGATATCCAAAAAAGTGATAAGCCTTTTATTACGATCTCTTTGTTTCACCTTGTTTTTGGATATCTCAGCCATTTCAAAACCGATTTTCAGCACATAAACTTTTGATTCCCCTTAGAATTGCATGCTCTTTGACATCTCATAGAGTGACTTCTGAATATCTCACAAAACGTTAAAAGCTAAATCCTCACCTCAACCAGAACTGTACAGTCTCTTTAATTTATGAATAAAATATGTGATATGGACAGACAGATGGATGGCGGGACAAACAGACAACCAAAAGATGTAACGAAATAAGAATGATAGAACTTTGCTTTGCTGGCAAGTCATTAGATAGCCCCCAACAGAGACAGCCTGATAGCATTTTCAATGATGATTCATACCAAAAGATGGGAATATGTCAAAACATAGTCTGTTGATTTCAGAGTGACTTTCAAATCCTTGCTGTCTGCATAGTTTTCTCCCTCTACAAGGCCATCCATCTGCCTTTTGATTGCAACATCTATTCACATCAGTTTTTTATGTTTTTATTGAAGAAAAAACATGACATACAATCAAGAACAAAACAGTACATGCATTATAATTTGATAAAATCAAACAAGGCTTTACACATTAAACATGAACTTACTAAAGTAGATGCCAAGATTACAATTTTTAAGGCAATGTAATACTCTGTTTTTTTTGCAACTGATTGACAAATTGCCCTACATCGACGTAAATAAGCACTGAATTGATCAGTGTTTTAGTAGTAGCCATGATAAAAAATCATGGGCGTACATACTCGAGCAGGATTTGAACCTACGACCTCCTGATCACCGGACAGGCGTCATCTCCACTAGACCACCGAGCTTTCGCCCGAAAGCAAGTGTTGGTTCTAATCCTTATAGCATGCAGCAGGTACTGCTTTGCAGCGGGTACTGCACTAATATGCATTTGTACTACAAATCTTCCGTTTCCACAGGGCATTGGCAGGTGTCTACCTTTGACCTCTGATGACCTTTAGAGGTCAATGACCTCAAAATACCATAACATTGATCTGTGATGTTATTAGTTAATGATAAACATGGTTAAGATGTGCAAAACAAGCATATCTGTTTTACAATGAAATTGTCTTCATAGTCCAAAGAGCAAAGACAGGTTTCTACCTCTGACCTCTGGTGACCTTTAGAGGTTTTTATGACCTCAAAATATCATAATATTGATCTGTGGTGTCATTAGTTAATGATAAACATGGTTAACATGTACAAAACAAGCATATCTGTTTTACAATGAAATTATCTTCATATTCCAAAGAGCACAGACAGGGCTCTACCATTGACCTCTGGTGATCTTTAGAGGATATACAAAACAAACATATCTGTTTTACAATTGTAGCCCAGATGGCTACTAGCACAGAAATTAAAGAATAGATTTTATAGAATAGAATAGAATAGAATAGAATAGAATAGAATAGAATAGAATAGAATAGAATAGAATAGAATAGAATAGAATAGAAAAGAATAAAATAGAATAGAATAGAATAGAATAGAGAGTAAAAGAAAACAGAACACTGCATTCGTTTTCCTAGTCACCCAGTGACGTCAATATGCTCAGTATTTTCCCCTTCTTGGAGTTTATGAAATCGTTATCTTCCTTCCAGCTATTTTTTGTCGAAACCTCCTCTCCCACAAAAAGTCTATGGTCATAGGAATTTATAAGTTAGACATTGGCTACTTTCCCCGCTAGTGGTCAGTTCAAATGGCACTTCATCCCCAAAGTCCCGCACCACATTACGGGGAATGACATGATGGCGTGTTTTTACCCTCTGATCCCCAAACATAAATGATCTTTTGAGCTGGAAGGTCACCCTCCTGCCAGAATTCATCCCTCTAAAGGGATTTTTACACTTCCCTTGCAAATTTTTGCTTGGTCCCGTACCGACGATGGGGCTAAGGGGAGGGGAGTCTTGGCCCCACCAATAAGGAATTCATTTCTAGTGAACACCACACTCCAGTATAAGATTGAGCCAACGAAATGCTTTAGGGAAAGGAAGTTTGTTAGCAAATCACTCAAAAAAAAAAACATGTTTGAGCCGAGAAATCTCTTGTTTAGAGTGGCAAGCTGTAAATGTGATGACAAATCCAATATCTAT
Source organism: Diadema setosum (assembly GCF_964275005.1). Taxonomy (NCBI): domain Eukaryota; kingdom Metazoa; phylum Echinodermata; class Echinoidea; order Diadematoida; family Diadematidae; genus Diadema; species Diadema setosum. The sequence goes on along the minus strand of NC_092703.1, from coordinate 6,438,408 downwards.
GTATCTAAGTCAAGTACAATAATATGGTCGCCGGCTTGGAGAAAGTCGTAAGGAGCTTTTGGGAACTTACACACTAATGAAGTTGTCTTCATATACAATGTATATATATATATACATACATATAAGAGAAATCGTTCAAGAGGAATGACTTTAATTTACATTTGAAGACATTTCAAGAGATGTAGTATGATTTGTTAAGGGGCAATTCATTCTACTGTTTGCAGTCTTGTAAACATACTTGCATCTTTAGCGAAAACTGTTCGAGTACGTGGACAGTGATAAGTAGGCCCCTCTAATCAAATTATGTATGAACCAAATGGTTTCTTTTGAACATGTATTGTGTTGAAAAGTTCTTGGCAAAATTCCAGGGAAAATGTGTACATGAAAATCCCGATGTTCAAAGCATGTGATGGGAAGTGTAAACAGTACGTGCGAATCCTGCTAAACTTAGTTGTTAGTGGGGAAAAGAGAAGAAAAGAAAAGAAAAGTCTCGCTCTACCATGTCTACATCACAATACCTATGGATATCTAAGCTGGAGGTGGGTTGGAATGTCTTGTTTAGAGCACCAACCTTAGTACAGATTAATTGGCACGTTATCTTTTGAAGAGAAACAATACTTTGTTTCACATTGTTAGTGGGGAAAAGAAAAGAAAAGAAAAGAAAAGAAAAGAAAAGAAAAGAAAAGAAAAGAAAAGAAAAGAAAAGAAAAGAAAAGTCTCGCTTCATGAGAGATGTTGAGATCCCGCTCTCCACCACAACGCCTACGGATGTCTAGGCTGGAGGTGGGTTGGAGTGTCTTAAATAGAGCACCAACAGTAATTGCAGATTAATTGGCACGCTATCTTTTCAAGAGAAACAATACTTTGTTTCACACACGATGATAGCAGAAAGACATTATCATCTGCTCGTGTGAAATCAAGCAGAAGTTTTTCAAAACATTTCAAGGGGCATCTTGGTGAGTTACAGTCTGTTAAACATGTCAATATAATGTGAAAAACAAATTGAAGGCCACCTGCAATAGGCCATCTGCAATACAGCCTTGCATTTTCTGACATCAAACCAACTTCACGTGAAATAATCAACACGTTCCATATTATACTTGTGATGGAGAGGGAATATAATGAACAACAACATTGCAAGATTGATGAAGACAACAGACGGGAACTGATTCCACGTTAAATACATAAACATGTACATATATATATATTGATTTCTCTATGCATTTTCCCATATCATTACACATAATCATTACACACGTATACTTGATATGGTGTTCAGATGTTCCATGACGTCACTGTATGCTCCAGGACCATGAGTCATTCATCGGAACCATAGGCCTACAGCCAACGAGCTCGAAACTATAGGTAGCATTGCCCATGAGCTTGACACTAAGTTTAGGCAAACCAGGCCCATAAGAGTCTGACACATGGGGGGGGGGGGGGTCCACAAGACCTATACACTGAATAGATTAAGCTCTCTGATATCAATCTCGTAACGCGTGCCAAGTTTTCCTCGAGTGTCGAGCTCGCGGACCGCACAGCTTGTGGGCCTATTATATTTGATGTCGAGCTCATGGACCGTGTTCATCTAGTGTTTAGGTCACAGGATGTACGACTCGTGAGATGCGTAACTCATGGGCAGTACTACTCTTGAGTTGTTTGACTTGTGACGTACACCTGATGAGGTGGGCCTGTTGTTTTCTGGTTAGCATCTTTCACCCTTTCATCCAGTTCAAGGGACTTTGCCATATACCTGTTCACATACTATTAAGCATCAACCCAAAATATGGTACTCCTCTCCCCACTTTCCATGTTTAAGCGTACAAATTTTGTCCAGTGCAAATTTGATATCGTTGCACATAATTTCATGCAAGCTAGGCTGCATAACTAACCCAAACATAAATATTATACAGTATGTACAAATTACAATCAGATTTTCGAATTGATAACACCCAATATGATTAACTTGTCTAAATGCTACTCCAGGGTCTTGAAATATAAAATTTTAGCTCTATTTTGAAGTAAACCCCATTCGATTTGGTTAAGCGGTCACAGAGAAATGTGGATTGTTTAAAGAGTGTCATGAGTTTGATTCTTCCAAGTTCAGCACTTCGATGATCTTGTGTGTGAATACAATAGACAGAACTTGGAGGGAAGAGATTCCTGACATCCTCTACAAAAAATGCCTCATTTCTCTTTGACCACTGAAGGAAATCGAATGGGGTTTCCTGTAAGATGTGGGCAATGAGTTATAGTTTCATACCCTGAATTAGGTGATCCGAGTATCCTCTCGGATCACCTTCTGTTTCTGTACGGATTCTTTCTTCTTCTTCTTCTTTTTCTTATTTCTCCCCAAAAGTTGTGCATCGATTAGCTCAGAAAGTCCTTTTCCTATCAATATCAAAATTATACCATGTATGTATCATGTCCTAAAGACGACAGCGCAAGTAAAATCATAGTGATCAGTCGACCGTGACGTCACTATGACGTCATTATATGAAAACACATTTTCATTCATATCTCATTAATGGAATGGAATTTTGCAATGAAATTTACGTCACATATAATTCAAGTTATGCGCATTCTACTCATGTTCTCAAAATTCATATTTTCTCTTAAAACGTGCGCGTACGCGCGCGTTGAAATATTTGTATGCTCAAATCGAGCTCAAATTTTTTTTGCACACGTTTCAGACCATTTGGAGCATTTTTTGAAAAATTGAAAAAATTGGACGGACGCGTACGCGCGCGCACATATTCGCACACACAGCTCATATGCAATGGAAATTTCCCGTTTTTTTACATTTATCGGATGCCTGAATTGTCAAGAAATATTTCTACCAAGTTTCAAGTCAATCTGACTCAATATGACGTCATACGGGCCCGTCAAAGTTGAAATTCCGCGCGCGCGTCAATGGCGATATACAGTGCAACGATGCCAAAAAAACGCCAATTTTAAATCCGATTTTACTCGTCAGGATGGACGGTGACCCCCCATTTTCTTTACATATTCTGAAAGCTGATGAGTTGTACATGTCATTTCATGGGCTGGCTATGCTGGAAAAATGACTAAAAGATATCAAATATCTTAATAAAGTAAAAAAAGTAAATTTTCAAAATGACGTCATCAAATTTCAAGTTCAATCAAGCGTATCTCACTTATCCTTTGCCAATTTACACCCAGATTTCAGTATGTTGTAGCTTATTATATGATCTTTCATTAATATAATTACAACATTTTGATTGGATGACGGCATCACCTCGTAAAAATGGATTGAAAGTAATATTGTCAAATTTGACCAGTTTACGTGTTATCTCTATGGGAGAGCAGTTTTTCTGGCAGTGAAAATTGACATGACTCTCTTTTTCGAGCACTAGCTCACTTATGCTTCGGTGAATTTCTCCCAGATTTTAGTATGTTGTAGCTGAGACTTTGGGCTATCGTAAATGTGCCCTCCATTTTTTCATACGATGTCGGCATCACGTCGAAAAACTTGGTTGAAAATGGCACGAGGCTTCGATGCAGCGTCATTTTGCTTAATACACAGGGCCTATGGAGAATGAAATAGGTCATTGCGTAGCGCATCCGACTCGTAATCCTAAGGTCCCTGGTTCGAGGCTCACCCCTGCCAATATTTTTTAAAATTTTTTTAAACACTTTTTTCTTCTTTTTCTTTAGTTAATCTTAATCTCCCTTCCCTTACTTTATCTTTTTCTGATTTTTTTATGCTTCTCCTTCAAATTTCTATAAAATAACAATTTTTCTTTATTTTTCTTTCTTTCTACTTTCTGTGCAATAGATGAACAACAACAATGGCTATCAATCCCATATTTTGCACATGTTTAATACATGTCACGTACATTATTTCATAAAATAACAACTACTTGATCGGACACCATCTTGGGTATGTAAATTAGGGTCAAAGGTCATAAATGTTTCATCCAGTATCTTGGTGAATACATGTCCTATCTTTCCCATATTTTGCACACGCAAAGACCATGTTACAAGAATCATTTCAAAAAATAATCACTTTTTGCTTAGACGCCATTTTGGGTGTGCAAAGTGAGGTCAAAGGTCAAATATACTTCATTCTGTATTTCCGTTAGTGTATACGGAATTCGGTACCAAAGATGGCAGGTCTCACTCCCTTTTCTAAATGAGAATCCAAATATCACACGGCCAATGTCTCTAAACAAGGATGAAACCTTATGGTCATGCCTATTGTGATCAGGACTCGAATCATTGATTAAAAAAAAAATCGGATCACCTAATTTGTCAGTCTTGACAAATTCCGGGTCTAGTTTGTATTTAGATTGATTCAATATTTTTAAAGATATCATTGCGGAGGGTCCCGTTGTAATTTTTTTCGGGGGGGGGGGGGGGGGGGGACATACGATATTTGAGGTCACTGCCATCACTGAAGACACGTAAGCTTCATTTCTGAAGTAATTGACCGCTCACATTCCTGAGACCTTTTACTATGAACCAATGCTCTGTGGAATATGCATACATGCTTTGATTATAACGTCATGACGTGATTTGTAAATGATTAAACTTTTAGGATTAAACCAATGAAGCCAAACATCAATAATTGTAATCCTACACAAATTTTGATATTCTAAAATTCTGACCTCACATTGTCCTTAGATGTCAAAGCATAAATGCTAATAGCATAAAGCGTGATTGCACACCAGGTATACAGGTAACCATTGAATATACGTCAAATATCAATATTCTGATATTTTGAGGTCATTGACCTCTGTTGATCTCTTTTTTTTTACAGTGGAATTGCCTCAATGTTCCACCCATCCTTGAAACCTGTCAAGGATCGGTGGAACATTGAGGCACTTCCACTGTAAAAAAAAACCCCAAAACAAACAAACAAACAAACAAACAAACAAACAACCAAAACAAACAAACATGGATTTAGTACATCATTGCCGTGTTTATAAGTAATGAATGACAAAATATCAATATTCTGATATTTTGAGGTCATTGACCTCTTGAGGTCATCAGAGGTTAAAGGGAGAAACCTGGCATGGTTCTATGGAACATGAAGACAATTCCAATGTAACTAAAAATTAGTTTTTAGTACATCATTACCATTTTAACATTCATCAATGGCGCAAAATATCTATTTTCATCAAATTTTGAGGTCATTGAACTTTGGAGGACATCAGAGGCCAATTCAGACTTACCTCCTGATCTTAAAATGAATCTTATAAGATGTACTAACACTGGTGAAAGTTTTATGCTTTAGTCAAATTTTGCACAATTTTTCGGCTTATCTGCTCTACTAGTGAAAGGAAAGAGGGTTTAACCTTTTGGAATTTACAGCGATTTTTATGAAAAATTTTGTGCAGAGCAACAAGAAATTGATATAAGAGGAGTGAGGTTGAGAATGGTTGACTCCAAATAGTCTTTCAAAATCTGATAACATTAATGTCTCTTTTAGATTGGAGCTTAAATATCTCTCTAATCTGGACCAGATGGGAGCAGATGGGAACAGAAAACTAAAAAGTGCTGAATAGAATCCTCTTCCCTATTGCATACACTGCATAAGGAAGTATCAGACCTCCAAATTTTGGATAAGAAATCATTTGTAGCAATGGCCTTGTGAAACACCTTAAACTAAGTAAGAAGATTTCAATGGAGTTTCAGTTGGTTTCACAACGTGATATTATGGTTTCAAGACCTGACACAGTTTCAAGATGTGATGGTTTAAAAGGCAGATACCCCAACATGAATAACACCTCAAAAATGTGAAATGACCATACACCTGAATTTTCATATCAATTTAAAATTTTGCCAGCATGCTGCATCTCAATAACTGTCATCCCAATTTAACCCTTTCTGTACCAGGGACTTTGGACAGTGTGTACATTAATTGTTTGTTTGTTTGTTTGTTCATTTTCCATCTGAGAAGTTGGCTGGATAGCCCATATTCAGCTGCATTAAGCTGGTCTTCCATGGGGTCCAGTTGGATGTGAGGTGGGACCACTTAACCGGGTTAAACGCCCTGCTCTTTGCGATGAATGAATGAAGCGGGATCTTTTACGTGCATGAGTTGTTACTCTCTCACACACGGGACCTCCATTTTATGTCCTATCCGAGGGACAGAGTGTTTTGCCTCTTGCTAGAGGGGACGGTATGCTTAAACACACAACATTGCTCAGTCCAGACTCGGGTTCGAACCCGGGCCGCGTGATCGTGAGGCAGACGCGTTACCGACTGAGCCAACTCACCGCCCAATTGAGTGAATTCAGCGTAAAGGAAAGTTTGAGGACAATCAGACAATCTCAAGATTGAAAAGTTGTGAATTTTATCAAGTTTTGGTGTGCACTGCCATGGCTGGATGAGAAGAGAAGATTATAACCTTTTGTGACATCACGCATGGACGATAAAAAAAATATGGAAACAGAAAATCATCATATCTTCACTTTTCTAGCAACATGAGACAGCTCTTGACTTACCTAGAGCTTTCAGAAAGTAGCTGGGGAATAATGATACAATATACCCCCAAGCAGGGTGCTACATAAGCACTTGCCCAATTGCTCAGGGCAAGGGAAAAATCAAATTCGGGCATGTATTTTTGAACAATGAGAACAAATGCTTGCCTGAATTGGGCAAGCAAAAAGTTTTGAAGCCACCATTTTTAAATTATTCCCCTGACAATCCCACAAAGTCAACCACACAGAAGCCCAAAGATGATGGATGTTTAGTGATGCAACATATTTTATGATTCATTTCAGCAATCTTCCAACACTTATGATATGTGAAGAAGCCCCAATGCAATACAATGGCAACACTTAATCAGACAGAGTTTGCTAGTCCATTGCAAATCAAGGTGTGTTGTTCATTCCAAAAAGTACCTGGTATGTTTTATTAAGCCCTTGACTAACACACAATTTTCTTTATTTTTTCTCTATATTTTGGATTTTTTTTTTCAGGCAAGTAAAATGACTGTTTGGGGAAGTTTTTTGCAGCAAATTTGAAAATCTTCTTGCCCGACTGGGCAAGTGGTAAAATAAAGTTATGAAGTACCCTGCCTTAGCATATGTTTTAGTAACAACACTTCAAGGGAAAGTATACTATTTGTGCTTTCTTTATATCATTGTGCTGCAGGGACATCACAAACTGTAATAAACTCATCCAGCACTGGCGGCACGGCCGGCACAGAAACTTCAAAAACTCAAAACTTCGAATGGATTGCCTTATTTTCCTCAAACTTCACTGATGTGCTCAACTAAAAGTCTTGCATTCTTTCAATCCACAAATATGTTTGGTTTTAAAGGTGCATGGTCCCGGTGGTTTAGTCAAATGCGTACGCGGGCGCACAGCGCAAGTTTCCTATAGAGACCTACGCTATCGACTCCTCTTTAGCGCTTACGCTGTGGCCCACTTCCCCGAGTCCGAAGAAGTCCGATTCACTGTAGTCAGTGGTCCGATCACAGTTCGGCTCATGATTCGGCTGAGGGGGATGACAGCTTCAGCAAACTTCTTTTGTGATGTCATAATCAAGAAGTACATACACTTTTGTATGCACGCACCCTGGCATTACTACAGATTGCGCGATGCGCAGAGAAGACAACGAAGGCAACGTTACTTAGCAACACCTACGCACTTTACTCTTGATGACAGCTCAACTTCGGTAATCTTCGTATCAATGCTAACGGTAATCGGCAGTATCATCAACAGCAACTACTGGGACTATGCACCTTCAATTCCCCTCAAGTTTTACAGAGGTTCAAACACCTGCTTCCTTGATTGTACATTATGGTATCTCCTTCAAAAGCTCACGCCATGAACTTTATGTCTTTATTACCAGCAATGAAAGTGACACAAAAATATCGGGTGAATAACACCATGGAATGTCGTAAGATTCAAAGTGATAAAGAATGAACAAATGAATAAATGAATAAACAAATAAAGATGAAATTTCATATTATACTATACTGAGCATTTAATGCATTTTCAACTTTATCTATTTACTGATGCATCATTGGCTTAGCTGTAGACTAAAAATAAGCTCTATAACTGAAAGCTATCACTGTACAGGATTCATTCTCACATGTATTCCCTTTGTGTTTTGTTATACCGGTACATAGTTATACATTATTGAATAAAATAAGCTCGACAGATAATTACATGTAATCTTGCCCACGAAAGTACATCACATTCATAATTTAATTGTCTTAATTTGCGGTTCAAAAGCAAAGCAAAATACTAGTATAGAATGAAAAATAAACAAAGAAAAAATAATCAAAGTACTTTATATTAATATAATATATATACATAATGTATATATATATATATATATATATATATATATATATATACATACATATATATATATATATATATATATATATATATATATATATATATATATATACATACATGTATATTACTGCTGTGCTTTAATTGCCAAACCTCAAACAAATTCAAAATTTTTAGCACCTAGGCTAATCTGGCATTATCACCATTGCTGAACCAGCAGCATATTGTTGTTTTAAATCAAGGCACCACCAGGTTGTGTAAAGCTACACCAACACGACCATTAAAAGGTAGTGTGAAAAATTTGGCAACTTGAAGGTTAAATAGAAATACCCCCTAGATTTCAGCAAGTTGAAAGCAACATTTACTATTCCCCACCCTTCCTTGCCTCAAGACTAAAACATTGCCAATGTACAAATCTTTATACTATAAGAGTTTGCTCATTTGATTATATTATGAAAGCAAACGAAGGAATGAAATTTCTTTGTTTTGGATGACTGGGTGGGGGATGCATCAGTTGTTTGTGGGGTCTTTTTTTAGCATACCCATGAAAACATATATGTAAAAAAAAAAAAATACCAATTTTTTTTTTCTGAAATGTCATCAAATGGATTATGAAAAAAAAAAGTTGTACAACAATGTGCCTGTAATATACAACAAATTGTGTGTGTCAAAGGTCAACCTAGATACTAATTTTTACCTGAAATTTGATGTTCTTTTATATAAGAAACAGTGAGTGCAGACGTACCTCAGCTTCTCTCACACTTCCCAGCATATGCAGCTTCTGCCATCCATTTGGGTCATATTCATCCCAGTTTTGCAGAAATTGAGACTTTTTACCTCTTGATGTCCTTTCCACATCTACTTCATCACTATCCCAGTATGTGTCATCGAGGGCGATGTTCTCCTTTTGAGTCCTATCTTCCATGGGGAGCCTATCTCTACGACCCGTTTCCCGGGGTCTGCCCCTCTCCGCTTTTCTCCACTCGACATCAGCGCCATTGTTGCCACCCTCGTCATTGTCATCGCCATCGTCGTCGGAACCATCAGGCTCCTTGCCCACGGAGGAGGAAACCCGGACTTCCCCAGCATTGTCGCCCGTTAGATCGCTGGCCTGCTCGATCAGGTCGTCGTCGGAGAAGTTACTGGAGGATGCAGAGTAGGAATCCTCCTTCCTCTCTTGTTTAGACACACTCTTGTTCGCTTCAAACACAAGACCTGTACCAGGGACGACAAAATTCGAGACAAGTACAGTTTGGGAAACAGAACATTTGCAGCTGGGATAAGTACCTTCACAATCTTTGGAATGGAAGCAGTAAAGAAGCATTTATATTCATGTAAATGTAGGTAGTGTCTCAATGACTTTTCAGCAGACAAGTCACACAAAAAATACAACTACATCATGAAGCCACAAAATTCGTAGTGGACAATAACTAAGCAACCATGCAGCAATTTCATAACAATACCAATGATCTGATAATAACAATAACTACAAACACAGAATGGCTCAATATATGACAATGACTTGTTTGTCTACATGAATGTGACTTTTTTTCACAATGCACAAAGTGGTACGAGTCAGCTAGCTTGAGTAGTTGTTGTCGTTCTTTGCTTCTAAATAAGTGTGTGTGTGTCAATATGATTTGATAGACAGAATTGTGTCTTTTTATCCTCCACGCCCATATCTGGATAGGACTGAATTTCTTAGGTGATTTTCATAAACTTTATATCATGGAATCTGTGGAATTGGTAGGTCTCATCCATGAGACACCAAACAGAGATCCCTCTGCTGAACTCAAAATCTTTCATATCTTACCTTCACAAATCCATAAATAAAAAAAAAAAATGCATGATTCATTCATATTAACGCATAAATCTACATTGTTTGTATCAGTAACTCCTTAAATCCACTTTACAAGACATAAGAGAATAGAAAAAAAATAGAAGGTTCACAAAATGGAAAAAAAAACAACAAAAACACACACACAATGCATTGCATTAGTTTCATCGATTAAAAAGAATCTGCATTTCTGCCTTATCTTTTCTTTCCAATTGAAATTCATCTAGACAATCTAGACCTACTGAGTTTCAACAACATGATTTTGATATACTCTATCGAAATGTTCAATTTATTGTCACACATATTCTTCTACCAAATTATTGTTATGCATATAAATTCAATCCATGCAATGTAACATCATTTCTCATTCCTCACTCTGATAGCGCTAAATACCATCATATTTTTCTCCAGCGTCCACATCAAGTCAATGAGTATAAGACACAGATGGTATATATATATATATACATATATATATATATATATACATGTAGATATATACATATACATATATATATACATGTATATATATTATATATAAATACACACACACACACGCCATAGATCGGTTAATATTCTGCTCTTTTTTTTTTTCAATTTAATTAAGTAAAGAAATCTTTTCTCAAATACACAGTCTTCCAGCTAGATGTCAATCAATCATAACACACTAGAATTCTAGAGAACAAAACTAACATTTCTGTCCACGACCATTTTTTTTTTCGGGGAATTAGAAGAAAAATAAGCAAGTGCTGGCCGAAGACCCCACACCCGCGGTATGTTGGGGTCGAAGAGGAAGGCTGAGCTGGGTGGGCACGACAACGTCAGCCGGAGAGGGAAAGGCAGCGTGATGGGGAGTATAGTACGTGGCCGCGCACGGAAAGGTTCGAGCTAGCACACAATGAAGCAAGACGTATTTACTTGTAAAAACTATATTTTCGGCGTACTTAACGAAGATTTATAGCATCCCACATCACGTCAACCACAAGTGAAATGTTAAGCAGACGACTCTTACCTCCATTTTGACGCGTTTTATCGTTTGCCTGCAGACGATGCTTCAAAACTTTTTGCTGAATATTCAAAACTTCTAAGTGATTCAGCGAGGCATGACCGTAATCCCAATCTTCATTGTACCACACGACCAATAGCAGAGCGAAAGTGCACCCTGCGAACAGAACGAAAGTCCAAAGACGAGGCATTCGGCACCACATTTCTGTTTTCCCACTGAAATTGAAGCTTTTATTTTAATGAGGCATCCTCCTCGATGCACACACGCTCAATACTGTTAAAGCAGTACTGTAAGTCGCTTTGGGAGAAAGTTTTGCAGGTAAGTTTCCTCTTTCCATGTTTATATCAGCATGCTGGTTTGGCTTTTTCCGTAATACTGTACTTGCCTTCTGAGCATAGTAATATTGCGGAAAGTCGCGAGACGCACAACGCAGCGCAACGGATGCAACATATTCTCCACTGCGGACTTACGACGCGATCGCCCAGTACCGATATTCCATTGCCAGGTCATCTCCCCATGGTAACGTAAGGCAGGTAGCGCGTTCTCTCGACTCTAGCTCTCATTTTTCATTTCCACTACCAAAACCATCCGGCGCCGAGTCTACGGCAGTTACTTTCGTAGGAACGATGAGCAGGTCAGTCGCAGAGATGTAAAGCCCGTAAATAGAGGGAAAAGCGAAAATTGTTAAAAGGTTAAAGGAAAAAAGTTTTAAAAGAGCAAATCTTTTGAAAAAGTTTAAGATCAAACATGTCTTTTGACTGATGTTGACTTATCGTGCCCTCTGTGGTAGTGATTGTAGGCAGGTTTGACTAGAAAAAAAAAGAAGAGGGAAATGCTTTTTGTATTTATGAACAGCAGGGGATATGTATATAAGTATGTTTACGTCAATATGTCTACTTATCAACCCATTGTAAGATACCAGCTCGATTAGATGAAGTTTTCGACACTTTGCCTTCTTCAGCTTTCGAATTATTTTCTACACGCAAATATAATGTAATGAAAAAATAACCACAAGATTAGGTGTATGCAAGGGTAGTGAAAATATTGAACATAACATTAAATAATAAGCTAGGGCATTAAATAATAAGCTATAGGAAATGGTATGAACATACTGAATTGGATGTTGTTTCGACATAACAGTTTTGGAACATATTTGGCGATTACAAAACAGAAAACGATGGAAGATATCATCTAAGAACATAATGGAAGAATAATGTTCCGAAACTGTTAAGCTGATATCACGTTCAGTCCATTGTTCATCATCTACACTCAGAGTGATATGGCCCTGTCGCTTCTTTCAGCAACACCTACATTGAATTATGTTTTGGTTTTTTTTTTTTCATTTCATCTTTGGTTGGCTGCAAAACTCACCCCATCAATGTTTGAGTTTGAGGAAGGGGAGGTGGGGGATGGGGAAGAATTTGTACACTTTCAGCATCTTCTTAAATGGCAACGACACGATGAAGTCAAAACTAAATATCGAAGTTTGATCGCAAAAGCCGGGGTGCCATTTTCAAACCTTTTTCATGAAGGTGTTGTTTTTCATTTTTCGGAGAGTGTGCAAAATAGCAAAGCAATATGCAAACCAAGAAGAAGGTGAAAGAGGAGGAGAATAAGAAAGATGCAGAAGTGGAAGATGACGGAGGAGAAGAAGGGAAGAAAAAAGAAGGGAAAAGAGAAGAATTAGACAAAAAAGAGTAGAACAAGAAGGAAAACAGAAATGAAGAATGTGAAATGAAAAAGTATAAGAAAGAAGAAATAAAGAAGTTGGATAAGCAAAAAGGAACACTAGGAAGGAAGAGAAGAATTAGAAGAAGAAAGAAGATGACGAATCCTTGTGAGCAAAAACCCTTTTGAAATCACGGCAAAATATAGCTCGTTTCTCAAACTAAAACTATCTAGCCCATGTTAAATAAGAACACGATATCATTGCCGATAATTTCAAATCATCAATGTGTCAGTGTTAAAATTCAAATGTAAAACCAGGGTGCCATTTCATAATAGATATCAGGATGGCAACTCTTGCTGGAATGGCAACTTCCAATAGCAACAGCCAACCAGGAAGCTAGATTATTGCCGGTATTATGACAATTGTCATTCCAGCAAGAGTTGCTATCATGTCATCTTTTTTTTTTATGAAATGGGACCCAGATGTCTAACGACAAAGTTTGTGCGTAAAATCGACATTTCTCACGAAAGAATTTTGAAGGCGAGTTTTATCGCACGAGACGCAGTGCTCAAATTTCGCTATAATAATTTATGTTTGGAGGCACTAGAGGGCGTTATAGCACTATCGAAATGTCTACCATTGAGATCTACGCATGCGTCATGACAAGATTTGCTGGTTAGAAATTTCACTGGCAAGTCCATGCCTATAAGAATAATCTATGGGAGAGGGAGAAAGATTATGGAGGAGAGAGGGGGAAAAGACGCTTTAGACATAAGACAACAAAATCGAACGAGATGGTATCGATGCTAAGTTATTGTCTATTCGGGGAAACAAAGAAATCAAAGCGAAAACTTTAACATCACAAATGCATTGTAATGTTTGAAACACAGGTCAGGAAATGAAAAGGTTGTGGTGTGGCCTGTGCAATAGGTACTGACTGTCAGTCATATATTGTGGCGATCGCACGTGAAGTTTCCCCCAGCAGTGAGAAAGGTCATGTTTATTCGAATTCATGAAATTCTTCCTTCGAGTTGTTTTTATTGCTACTGATTAACAAATTGTCAAATCATATCGACGTAAAAATGTCATGTTTATTTCCTTGTCTGCTTGTTTATTTCCTAGTCAAGGGATGACGTTTGAACAAGATGTCTATGCTACACCCGCAATTTCATAATTGACCCGGTATAAGGATCGTTGATGTCGTGGGTGGTTTTGATTAAAGTGTTATTTGGACGGAAAGGACGCCCAAGAGGATTGGAGAAGCCTGGCACCCGAGTGGGGATCTTTAAAGACAGCTAGCTATATAATACAACTCCATAAAATTAAAAAGGACGACAATACCGTGCAGTACACTGCAGCAGTATTGCTTTTATTGTAGTAGTAGAAGTAGCATAATTAGTTATAGCAGCAACAGCAGTAGCAGTAATAGCTGTGTACTTTTACACAATCTAAAAAATAATTTAATGTTGATATGTTTCTACTTCTTGTCTACAAAAAAAGAAGAAAATTATCTCACTCAAATCCAGATTTGAAAAGCTCTTGTTTTGTTAATGCAGCCCCTAATGCCCCAATCACGTTATTATAAACACGGATGCTCAAGGATCTACACGGTGATCCGGGGACGTCCGGGGATATGGGGAGATCCGGGATTTTGGCATGACTGTACACACGGGATCAACACGGCAGTTACACGGATAAGGCCGGAAGAGCGCGGCGTCTACACGGACAAACACGGCATCTACACGGGTCAACACGGCAGCCACACGGACCACCCCGGATTCCTCTGCCAACACGGCAATCCCCGGATGACGCCGGATGTTTTTGACCTCCAAAAGTTGCCGTGTTGGCCTCCCGGCGTCAACACGCGTCTCCGGGGTGATCCGGGATGCGTATTTTTTATTTACACGCAAGCCTGTGGCTTTTCGCAATCTAATTCAATGAAACCGCTCGTAATGCGTCTATGCTTACTCCACTAGGGTTGTTGGTTGCGAAGAGTTAATTCTGTGAGCAGTGAACCCTCCACACGTTCATCAGTGAGTGTGTGTACGCGCTGTGAAAGTTTTGCTCGCCGTGATGGTAGACCTGCATCCAAGTAGTACATGTACGTATGTAAACGAGTGAGAGTGCGAAAAAGAAAACAATACAAAACAAAAAAAATCTGACCAGGAGGAGAGGGGGAGAGAGAGCAATGAATATTCTGTGATATCTCATCAAACCTGCACAAAAGTGATCAATATATTGAGGGTACATTCCATGGAAGACCAATTATTGGTGTATGATGGGGGTGTATATAATGGGCTACACTGACCGAATATTATATATATATATATATATATATATATATATATATATATATATATATATATATATATATATATATATGTATATATATATATATATATATATATATATATATATATATATATATATATATATTTATATTCATATATATATATATACAGGTTGGAGTGATTTTTAAAGGGATGGTAGGGGCGCTGAGCATACTCCCAAAGAATTACATTTAGATGGTCATTTTTCGCCTTTGTAAATTGTAGGCCTACACGTTTGCGCTTACTGATATGTTGGGGGGGGGGGGACTGAAGGTGAAGCCAATCCTGCCCCCCCCCCCCCCCAATATTGAAACGCATAACGACACAATAGGCCTACACATGACGAGTAATCTAACAGAATGTAAGTATATAATGTAACACTTTTTCCATCTCCGTTGATTGATAATTTAGATATTGACAGGAAAGATTGAAGGGAAAAGGAGTGGAGAAGAAGAAGAGCATGGATGGAAAGCTTGAAGGGAGAGTAGTTGAAAGTTATGGAATAGGCTATAGCTGGTACATATGCATGTACATGTATCAGAGAGTTGTGAAATAACATGATCGCTTAAATCTAATGACACCTGAATGGAACAAACATCATATATACATTGGAAAATGTTTGCCTCTTTTCTCATTTTAAAATTAATACATTGTATCAAAAGTAATGTATTTGTCTTTCAGACCCCCCTCACTCTCTTATTTCCAAAACGTCTCTCTTCTCCCATCTCTCCATACATCATAAGTATTTGTTCCAAATACAAGCTCTCTCTTTCTCTCTTGACTCCCTCTCATATCACATGATTTCTGTTTCTAAGACCCCATGTACATTGTATGTACATGTATTAACTTTATTTCTCAGACCCCAACCCCCTGTTATATCTGTTGCTAAAGGCCCCCAAATCTATCTTCATACTGATGGTAATTATTTTGCTTCTCAAACCTGTCCCTCTTTTCTTCATACTAGTTTCAAAGACTCACTCTGCATATTCATTTTCCGACCTCTCTCGGACCCCCTCCTTTTTCAAATACATGACTCGTGTATTCCTTGCTCGATCACTGCTTAAATTAGCCTATATACACTGTATATCATACAATTTATTTGTTTCTCATACTCTCTCTGTCCCTCCCCCTTCTCTCTTTCTGATTCTTAAACTTTACAATGTTTGTTTACAAGACCACTTATTACTCTCTACATTGATCAGTTTGTCTAGAAACATGTACAGTCACATGTATGAAGGAAAATTACATCACTGTTGCATGAAGTCATTATGCACTTTATTCACTTCTTTTCAAGCACTTTTTTTCATGAAGGTATGTAATCGGATCCTCCAATATCCAAGAAGTATTGTGATACCAACTAGAACTATCACTCAATGTGATTAATATCCCCAAAACTAAACACTGAGGCAGTTAGCTCAACAGGCAATGATCACTTTGTATATATGCTTTTCTTAAAAAAAAAAAAAATACTATGACAATGTATTGTTCAACATTGAATAAAATTAACAATAATGTGTTATCTTGCTCACTGATAGTTACATGTTCCATATCTCAAGTCAAGTGCTCAAAACTTGAGTGAGTAAAGTCAGTAAATCAGCAATTTTTATGATTTTCATTAAGATTACTGTTACCATGTCAACACAATGTTTGACATTAAGAAAAAATGAAGTTTGCACAACTCTCATATAGCTGTCACTGTGCCAAATTTCAAGTCAAATGCTCAAAATCCGAGGGAGTTTGGTGAATTCACAATATCATTGCAGAAGATTTTCGTCCAAAACATGCTGTCACCATGTGTAGAGCCCACTAATGTCAACAATAATCGACCAGTAGAGTCATAACAACCACTAATGTGACTGCCGTATCTTCAAGCTATCTTACTTGACGACAGTCTTCTGCATTTATATACACTCCGTTAATTCAGTCAGTGATTTTCTTTTTTCCGAGTGGTTCCCTATCGACGCGTTCTCTCATTATACTCTTTTCTTTAATCTGTCGATACACGTTTATCTCAATTTTATATTCATTTCATTTCATTTTCATTTCATTCATTTATTTCACTCCTTCTTTCTTTTTCGTCAAATATAACACGAAATGAATCAGAAGATATAACATAGGCATGTATTCGACTTTACATGGTAGATAATGGTTAACAAATACGAAATTATACATGCATACCGGCAGAATACAAAGTTATGTTTGGATGGGAAAAAAGAAAGAACTGAGAGGTTCACTGAAAAGCATGCTTGTAAATTGTGAACCACTCAAAGGATTCTTGTGAATACATTATTATTATTATTATTTCACAAAGACAGGAGAGAACAAGACAGGACAGAACAAGACAGTAGAAACACAACGACATTACATGACTTACAGTAGGGTATACCATGACAGTAATAAAACACAAAAGAATAATGGAAAGGAAGGAGAGAAAGAAAAAGGAAATGAAAGGAAAGGCCAACACGCTGAACATCGGGATCGTAAGAGGGAATTGAGGTTTTTCAGCTCAGTCAGCCGAGCAAAGTGTATACAAATAAGATAATGTAAAAAATACACAATGATAAAATCAATGATTGACGATGAACCCTTAGGCTGTAAAGACCAGCTAAGTAATGAATCGTATATATCATAATATGAGTTCAACAAAAAATATTTTAACTTCCGCTTAAACGAATTAAAAGATAAAGAATTTTTCATATCACAACTTAAAGAATTCCAAAATCTAGGGCCAGTGTATATAAATGTATTTTGAGCCAATAATGTTCTCAGAAGGGGTAAATGAAACTCATTTGATCGCCTGGTGGGATAATTATGAAAATATTGATTTCAGGGAAACATTGAATCAAAAATGCTGGGAAGTGCATTTGTGTTATAATTAAACATAAACTGACCCAGCTGTAAGAAAAACAAATCTTTGATTTTTTAAATCTTATATCTAACAAAATGGATCTGCATGGGAACGTGGAGAAACGCCACAAATAATACGAAGTGCCTTTTTTTTTTTGTAATAACAATAATCTATCTAACAAAGTTTGATGGGCACTATACCCCATGCTAAGATTCCATAATTTAAATAAGGTAATATTAATGAAAAATACAAGGTCAGCAAAGAAGACAATGGGATATGAGATTTAAGTCTATTAATAATACCAATATTACGCGAAACTATTTTACTAATATTAATAATATGAGGCTTCCACGAAAGTTTATCGTCCACTGTAATACCGAGAAACTTTGTATGAGATACACGCTCTAAGTGAACGTCATCAAAGATGATATCTGTGGGTAAAACTTCTATAGACTTACTGAATAACACATAGTTAGTTTGCTGAAGATTCAGTGATAATTTGTTGGCTCTTATCCATTGAGTCACTTTTTTTTTTATTCGGAATTAACAGTAGAGTGATTGGATTTTGGTGGGTGAAGAAAATATTTGAATCATCGGCAAAAAGTATAAAAGAAACTATGTCGGATGATCTACAAAAATCATTTATGTATAAATGATGAAAAGTAAAGGTCCTAATATACTACCCTGAGGGACGCCACATTTAGTAAATTCAAGACTAGATTCGGATGTACACACTGCATGTTTCATTCTCTTGTAAACAAAAAGAAATGACTGTATTTCATTTTTGTAATATCATGATCGATGCATGGATCGTGTAATGTCATAACAACCACTATAATATCATCATAATACGTCGACGACAAATGTCATAATGGCCATAACACTAATGTCATAACACGTCGACGACAACTATCAAAATCGGATTAACCACAAAGGTCATAACACGTCGACGACAAAATTTAAAATCGAATTAATCACAAAATGTCATAACGCGTCGACCACAAATGTCAAATTTTTCAAATTTACTGCAAATGTCATAACGCGTCATAGGGGAGGATCCAGGAATCAAAGACTGGCGTGACCCCCCCCCCCCCTCTTTCTTCTTTTTATTTCTGTTGTTTTAACAAAATATAGAGAGGGGGCACAAGAGAGGGAAGCGCCCCCTCTCAATCTGCGATTGCGTCAACCACAAATGTCAAAATCGGATTAACCACAAATGTCATAACACCTCGACCAGAAATATCAAAATTTCCAAATTTACTGCAAATGTCATAACGTGTCACAGGGGAAGATCCACGAATTCCATAAAGGGGAGGCGCCTTATACAAAATCAAAAGCTGGCGCAACCAGCTTCATTTTATTTCATTTTATTTCTTTTTGTTATAACAAAAATATAAGAGACGGAGGGGGGCGCCGCGCCGCGCCTCTACAAAAGTACAAGCTGGCGCACCCCCCCCCCCCGCCCCCATTTTTTTTTTTTTTTTTTTTTACTTCTGTTGTTTTAACAAGAATAGAAAGGGGCACCAGAGGGGGATGCGCTCCCTCTCGATTCGCGATTGCATCATCCACAAATGTCAAAACTCATTGCTTGCATTTCAGGGGCGGATCCAGGAATTCCGTAAAGGGGAGACACCTTTCAAAATAAAAGGCTGGCGCAACCCCATCCCCCTTATTTTTTCGTTTTATTTCTTTTGTTTAAAAGAAAAAAAAGAAAGAGAAAGAAAATGAAGGAGGGGTTACTTTTGTAAAGGCGCCTCCCCTTTACGGAATTCCTTGATCCTCCCCTGTGACGCGTTATGACATTTGCAGTAAATTTGAACATTTTGACATTTGTGGTCGACGTGTTATGACATTTGCAGCAAAAATGGGAATTTGACATTGTCGTCGACGTGTTATGACATAATAATCCGATTTTGACATTTTGTCGTCGACATGTTATGACATTAGTGGTCATTACGACATTTTGTCGTCGACGTGTTATGACATCAGAGGTTGTTATGATATTGCACGATCCAAATTCAAATGAATTTATGAAGAATTTTCTGCATCGATCATGATATTATAAAAATGAAATGCAGTCATTTCTTTTTGTTTACAAGACAATGGAACATGCAGTGTGTACATCCGAATATAAAACTGAGATATACGTGTACAAATTAAAGAAAAGACTAAGAGAACACATCGATTGGGAACCACTCGGAATAAAGAAAATCAAATGATCTGACTGAATTATGGCACATGTATTGGGAGTGTAAATTCAGAAGACTGTCGTCAAATAAGCATATAGCGTGAAGATGCGACAACCACATTAGTGGTTGTTATGACATTAGTGGTCGATTATTGTTGACATTAGTGAGCTCTAACATGGTGACAGCATATTTTGAAAGAAAATCATACACTGATATTGTGAATTCACCTAACTCCCTCAGCTTTTGAGCATCTGACTTGAAATTTGGCACATGTGACAGCTATAGTTTTGCAAACTTCATTTTTTCTTAATGTCAAACATTGTTCAAATTCATGATTTTCTTCCGTCGAGATGTTTTTATTGCAACTGATTGACAAATTGCCCTACATCGACGTAAATAATAGTGGAGATGACGCCTGTCCGGTGATCAGGAGGTCGTAGGTTCAAATCCTGCTCGAGTATGTACGCCCATGATTTTTTATCATGGCTACTACTTAAACACTGATCAATTATTTACGTCGATGTAGGGCAATTTGTCAATCAGTCAAACATTGTGTTGCCATGGTAACATTATTTTCATGAAAATCATAGAAATTGCTGATTTATTTACTTTACTCACTCAGGTTTTGAGCACTTGACTTGAGATATGGCACATTATTGTGAGTGAGCAAAATAACACATTACTGTACTGTTAATTTTATTCAATGTTGAACAATACATTGTCATGTTATATTTTTTTTTCCAGGAAAAGCATACAAAGTAATCATTGCTAGTTGAACTAACTGCCTCAGTGTCTAGTTGGGGGTATATCATTAATCACATTAGGTGATACTTCTAGTTTGTATTGCAGTACTTCTTGGATATTGGAGGATCAGATTACATCTGTACCTTCATGAAAAAAAAAAAGTGCTTGAATATAAAGAAGTGAATAAAGTGCATAATGACTTCATGCAATAGTGGTGTAATTTTCCTTCATACGTACATGACTTGTGGCTGTACATGTTTCTTATAGACAAACTGATCAATGTATATAGAGAGTAGAAAGTGGTCTTGTAAACAAACATTGTAAAGTTTAAGAATCAGAAAGAGGGAAGGGGGAGGGACAGAGAGAGTATGAGAAACAAATAAATTGTATGATATACAGTGTATATAGGCTAATTTAAGCAGTGATCGAGCAAGGAATACACGAGTTATGCATTTGAAAAAGGAAGGGGTCGAGAGAGGTCGGAAAAATGAATATGCAGTGAGTCTTTGAAACTAGTATGGAGAAAAGAGCGGGGCAGGTTTGAGAAACAAAATAATATACCATCAGTATGAAGATAGATGTAGGGCCTTTATTATAGCAACAGATATAACAGAGGGGGGTTGGGGTCTGAGAAATAACATTAATACATGTACATACAATGTATATATATAGAGGGGGTCTTAGAAACAGAAATCGTGTGATATGAGAGGGAATCAAGAGAGATAGAGAGAGCTTGTATTTGGAACAAATACTATGATGTATGGAGAGACGGGAGATGAGAGACGTTTTGGAAATAAGAGAGTGAGGGGGGTCTGAAAGACAAATACATTACTTTTGATACAATGTATTAATTTTAAAATGAGAAAAATGGCAAGCATGATTTTCCAATATTTCATTCCATTCAGGTGTCATTAGATTATGCGATCATGTTATTTCACAACTCTCTGATACATGTACATGCACATGTACCAGCCTATTCCATAACTTTCAAATTTTTTGTTTTGTATTGTGTTGTTTTTCGCACTCTCACTCGTTTACATAGTACAGTGTACGTACATGGACTTGTTGGATGCAGGTCTACCGCTACCACGGCAAGCAAAACTTCACAGCGCGTACAAACACTCACTGATGCACGTGTACGAATCGAATCGGCGCGAGCGGAGGCACTGTACAAGTAAGTACACCACAGAACTCTTAAGAGTTCTGTGGTAAGTACAACTTAGTAACCCACAGAACTCTTCGCAACCCGAGCGGAGTAAGCATAGACGCATCACAAGCGGTTTCATTGAATTAAATTGCGAAAAGCCACAGGCTTGCGTGTAAATAAAAAATACGCATCCGGGATGTCTATGTGACTGGAGCATTAATCTGCATTGAAACTCTCGTCGCCAACTACATAACCTTGCATTTTTCGATCTTGCAAATGTTTCTTTCAGTTCCGCCATTCCAACAACAAAACTCAATTGACAAAGTCCGTCTGCACAAGAAAGCATTATTAAAACAGCGCCATCACTAGGCCGAGGCGTCACCTTTGGCATTAAAAAACAAAAAAAAAACAAAAAAAAACAAAACAGAACCCCAGCACAACTATAGGGCTCACACGGGTAAATAATTCCCCATATAATAGAGACGTGTGTCAAAATTCAAAATTCAAAATATTATGTAAAATAGCTGGGAGAAATGAGGTGTTTCATCTTCACTAACCTGGATAAGTGAGATATACCCTTTCATCCATCAAATTTTCAAGGCGGGTTCTTCAGCTCAAACTCTGTCCTAGGGTCCGCAAAGCCAGACTACGAGTTCTTTTCACTCCAAATATCACCTATTTTCTGTACATGCACCCAATGAAATATAGTCCCTTCAAATCCCATGAGAAAAGCTTTCATCTTCCAACCAAAATGCAGTTTGTAGAGGAATTCATACTCAATATCTGCAGCTATTCAGTTTTTTGCCAGAAACTGCATTATTGATTTTTAATTAATATTTTTCTTCATTTATTTTGGTGTCTTTGGTACGAATTTGTGAAGGGGTCTGGGATATCCCATTTTATTTACAGGTGTGAGCCCTACAGTACTGATTGTAACCGGTGATGTTTGTGTTCACTGTGCCTTGTGAGAAATTCCATGTACTACCTTTCAAAGCAAAGAAACCGTAGACAGAAAGACGCCGGCAGTCATGATGTTAATTGCTGCCTTTATCATGGTTTTCATACTGTTAATGCAGAAATTATCATTATAATTGATAATAATGATAATCATGATAATAATAATAATAATAATAATAATAATAATGATAATAATAATGATAATGCTAAGATGAAGCAAGATAATAGAAATAGTTATTATTATTATTATTATTATTATTATTATTATTATTATTATTATTATTATTATTATTATTATCATTATCATTATCATCATTATTACTATAATTACTATTACTGTTATAATTATTAATATCATCTTCATCATCATTATAAACATTAATCATTATTAGTGTATTCATTGGCCAGGGATATAGTCCACTCTACCACATGCAACCCTTTGCAAGCACGCGCAAAAAGGTAAAGAGATACCAGACACAAGTGCAGACATGCGCTCAAAAACGTTTATATAAATGTAATATAATATAATGGAATATAATATAATGTAATATAATATGATATAATATAATATGATATGATATAATATAATATAATATGATATAATATGATATAATATAAATAATATGATATGATATAATATGATATAATATAGTATAATATAATATAATATAATATAATATAATATAATATAATATAATTTAATATAATATGATATAATATAATATAATATAATATAATATGATATAATATGATATAATATAAATAATATGATATGATATAATATAATATAATATAGTATAATATAATATAATATAATATAATATGATATAATATGATATAATATATATACATGAATGCATCACTCTCTATTTTATCTAGCGATATGTTTAATTCACATAAGATCATGCATGTTGGCCTAGAATATAGAAATATATGAAGAGCTTGCTTCCAAAAGGCGGTAAATCCATCATCTTTCATTGGATTTAGCACCTTTTGGAAGCAAACCCTTCATAATAATTATGTAAAGATAGATGGACAGAGAGAGAGAGAGAGAGAGAGAGAGAGAGGGAGGGGGTGAATGCTGAGCTATTTTCCCCCTTCTTTATTTGTTCAGATCTGGCAAGGCTGGTAACCATGATTGCGGCTATACATATACTAGGAATATTTCCATTCAATCTCTGACATTGTCTGACTCGAAATGCTCGGACTTCCCTTTAACAAAGGTAGCAGCACAATAATGGAGAAAATTAATTTGCGGAAGATGATTATGAAAGGCAAAGTATTCGATAGCCTCCCTCCCCCACCATCCTTTATTCCCCCCCCCCCCACACACACACACACATACACACACCCCATCCGCCTAGAGATCTATAAATATTACATAGGATAGCTCAGGGTCACCGCCTGTTCATTTTGTCGGGCTCGGTGTGAAAAAGGAAAAAAAAAATGTTCCGCGGCCGAAGGCGACGGGAATCGCATTGGTCTTGATTAATCCCTTCAGGGCCACGATCTTGAAATTTGCACATAGTGGTGATGCCGACGGTTATGACAGAGTTAAGAAGACAGATTGGTACGGTAATATTGCTCACAGGAATGTGCTTATAACATTGCGAATAGGTGAACATCATGGACGTAGTATAAAAAAGCAAGTACATTAGGGATACCGACACAGCGGCACGCAATTAAATGGACTAAAAGTATAGGGATAACTGGATTGATAATTTTAATTCTCATTTGCAGGTTGCGCAGATATTTGATTATCAATGGTTTGCTCTCGTCGAATAGCTAATTGCCAGTGTGGTGTTCAGATGTTATTCATTTCTATCTCCTTCCTTTTTTTTTTTAATGACATGTAAAAGTGGAAAATATCCATGAATAAAAACTCAGCTTATTAAAAAATAGGAGAAAAAAAAACAACAACACGGGGCGAATGCATTTGTGACCGTAAAAAGACTGAAAAGTATAAGTGTACCTCTCGACACTGTAAATAAGATCTTTAATATGATAGCAATGAAATTTACCAACAATAGCTATATGAAACTGATTGGGTGATCTGACGTATTATCTCATAAAAGTAACACCACAGGTGATAATATAGGCCTACTTACTAGCCAAAACCAGTGTCACTTCTATGTGTTTATTGCCATCACTATAGCTGCTTTGTTATCATCATTTTCAGTTTCATCCAAGAACTAGAGCGACGGCCTGTCTGCAAGTCGAAAGTTTTCGTGTGGATATAACCTGTACTGTAGCAGTAGTATGTCCCAGGAAGAGACACAAAGAGACAGACAGACAGACAGACAGACAGACAAGAACTGTGCATTCCGAGACAATATTCAGCAAACAGAATGTTTGTAAGTTCGAATAATGCGTGTAAAGTTGGTTAGAATGGCAGAGATAGATATTGACATTTCTACGGGTAGAACTATGAACCATCGCCAATCGTACTAACGTGTTTATGCCGCCGCCGTCAATAGCAGTGCACTATAAGTGCGTCGCCACGACAACACGACGCAACGCAAGGGGTACAGTATTGCAGTGTAACACAGATTTCACTGTACTTCAGAGCTGTTACACGCCAGCGATTTTTTCATTATTATACCTGCATTATTCCCTTTTGAATCACAGACAAACGTGCGCGCATACCACCTCGGAAGCCTTTTGTGACGCCCGTCAAAAAAAAATCACAATATGGTCCTTTCCGGGAGAGTTGCAGGATAAAAATAATTTCTATATCAGTACTTCATATTCGCGTGCAGCCACTATGCATGACGCGAACTTTCTGGCTGAATCACTGATCCACAGAGAAAAAATATTAAAAGTAGGGAAAAGAGACAAAGAAAGGCTTTGTACTCAGCTCTGGAGGCAATGTGAATTTGGTATTCAGTCAAGAACATACACGCTTGCTGCATCTGTTACAGTGAGGCAAAACGTGTCCATGCATTTACAGAGTGTCTAATCCCATTTACACCGTGGAAAACCCCTCAAAAGCTGTAACCAATTTTATCTTGATAACAACATGAAGTACCAAATCTGTTCTTATGCTACAAGCACACAGCGCAGGGAAACGGACGTGGCGACATAACAGCGAAACTTGAGTTGAAGTACAAAGAATGTTGTGACCAATCGAGCGCAGAATCAGTCAGTGTCAGGATAAAATGTTGCTTTTTTGCAGTGGTTTCGTAAATTGCTGTCTGTTTCTATTTACACTCAAAATGCAATAGGGAGCAGATGCAGTGGCGGATCCAGAGGGGGCGCACCGAGCGCACGGCCCCTCTTTATTTGTTGTTAAAACAAAATAAATAAAAAGTAAAAATGAAATGAAACCCGGAAGTAGCACCAGGGCTTATATTGTTTGCGCTCCCTTTACAGAATTCCTGGATCCGCCCCTAGAATGAACTAGGGAACGTCTGCCACACGGAGTTCGGAGTGCACTGCATTCCGAACCTTTCAATTTGTGTACGTTTTGACTGCAAAAGCAAAACAAGTCTTACTATTCTCATTTCGTTCGCGCCTTTCTTCCCGTGTATTGCTACTAAAGGATATTTAAAAGAAAAAGAAGCTAATTCCCTACTGGAAAGAACACAGTGTCCCACAGTGTGTTCACAGTGTCTTCACATAGTCGACTACGTGAA
The DNA here is from genome assembly GCF_964275005.1 of Diadema setosum. Taxonomy (NCBI): domain Eukaryota; kingdom Metazoa; phylum Echinodermata; class Echinoidea; order Diadematoida; family Diadematidae; genus Diadema; species Diadema setosum. The sequence continues at coordinate 6,411,769 of NC_092703.1, read as the reverse complement.
AACGCTCGAATTTAACAGTATGAGGATGGTTTCACAATCTGGTGCGGTTTTAACAGAGTGTTCACATAGTAATTCCTTGTTTCGCACTGTGAACCGATGACTTATATCATGTTCACACTGTTAAAATACTCGAATTTTACAGTGTATACGCTGCGTTCACAATGTGTTCACACTGTATTTACACTGTGCTTCTCACACTATGGAACACTGTGTTCTTTCCAGCAGGGAATTCATGTGATGTGAGGAAGAGAGTGTGAGAGGCTCATTTTGTCTTAGGTGTGAGATTTGAGTGGGAGGTGGGCATACCAGTAAATGTGGCAGGGGAAATGCAAAAGTAATAGATGCCATTTTGCCGTGACTGCGTGACCTTCAGAGTAATAAATGAGGAAAGTGTGGATACAGTGAAGCCAGCGGTTTTAATGTCCTCTGTTCTTGTTTAAACTGTGAAGTTAATCTGTACAAATTTTGTAAGTCAGCCATTGATAAACAGGATAAATGATAGGGTGTAATGTGACAAAATTGGGAAACGGGTGTGTGTATAAAGATGAGTGAAAGTATTATTGCTAAAAGAAAGAACCGTTATTGATATCAATAATTTTTGCAGCCGTTCAGGTTGGATTCCAATCAGTCACGGCCCGGCACATACGGGATCCAGAAGTTCAGGATAGACACACGCTCCGTTGGTTAATGACCACGAGGATTGCCAGGCCGACTCACGCCAGCGGATGACGTCTGCATCACCCGGAGCCTCACGCTGTGACGAACCTGCACCGCCCTCAGTGGCGTTCAGTCCGCCGCTGCTCATCAACTTCACTCCGTCTGCATCGCGTTGCCCTGGGCAACGACAGCTCAGGACCCGTGCAGAGGTAATAACAGACAGGGCTTGCCCGAAAGTCAACCGGCTTAAGTTTTGTTGTAGATTGCATGTTATTATGTACCTGTACTTTTGGCTCTTAAAAAACACAGGATGATAGAATGTCATGGGGGTGGGGGTGGAATCGGGGAAAAATCACCAGAAAACACGTAACTTTCTGAGGGTTCTGCTCTGTGGTTCTTCCCGGGGAGAGGGAAAGGGGACGGGGGAGGCATTAATCCTTCACCCAATCATACGCAACATAAGTACCCCCTCCCCCCCCCCCGCGCACACACACACACACACACACACACACATACAAACAACAACAACAGAAACATGGCGAATGTTTTGAATCACACACTGTCGTGTTGATTGAACTGTGATGTACTAAAAGAAAAAAAAAATCACCAATCAGCATCAGATTAAGACGTATTTGGACTCCGCTTTCATCCGAAACCCGCCTCAAGTGGAGCTGGTTATTCTTTTCCCCTTAGCAATAGTCATACATTGAATAATCACCGATTATTTCTCAGACATGCTTTAGGGTCAGCTGAAAAAAAAAAGAAAATTGCGCAAATAAGCCCTTTACTTTCATGTTGTTTTGCACCGCAGCTCAGTGAGATCTGGTATGATATGGATAAAAAAATTTCTTGAGTGTGATTATGTTGTTTCTGTAGGAATATATTAACGGCGAAGGAGTTGCAAATGAAAATCTGTTAGGGAGCACAATGTGCCCCCCCCCCTTGGGCTTTATAGGGTTAAAGGGATGGTATAGTATTGGTTGAGATGACGATTCAGCTTTTATCTCTTTGTAAGATATTTGGAAACCACTTTATGAAATGTTCAATAGCATACAATTCTACGAGGAATTCAAAGTTTACGTGATGAAAATCGGTTTCGAAATGGCCGAGATATCCCTAAACAAAGTAAAACAAAGCGATCCTGATAAAAGATGGGTTTCGCCTTTTACTATAGGATTGCATTGTTATGGGAATCTCAGTCATTCCAAACCAAATTTCGTCAAATCAGCTTTGAATTTCTGTTAGAATAATTTGCTCTTTCATATTTCATAATTTCATACGCGGTTTCTCATTATCTAAAAAAAAAAAAAAAAAATCATCATCAAAATGTTGGAAACCTGAAGCTCCATCTCAAACGAAAATCTCAAAATCTCAAAATCTCAAAATCTCAAAATCTCTTAATAGGTGACTTTTCCCCTGTGTATTCACTGTCCTTTCATATAAAACATCATCACTTCGTTAACAGTTTTAAGAGTCCTTGTCTTTTCCCTTTTCCCTTCTATTTTTCTTTTTTTTTGTTTTTGTATAGTGATCTTCACTACTATTTGCTATGGATGTGATGATGCTGGTATGGGTGATAATCATCATTATTATAAGAAGTGTTCCTGTTTTTGTTGTTTTTGCCAAATATACAATGATTTGTTACGACAGTGTGATAGCGTCTAGATAAAGACCATTATATTTTGTACCAAGAATGAAACCTTTAAACGCGACCAACACACATGGAGATAAAAAATAATGATCATGAAATCAGTGAGTATCGTTTGACATTCTGAATACGGCTCAAAAGTTTATTTGTATTTACACTGCTAAATACTGATAAAACATCGAAGGGGTAGCACTTACTTCTCTGTGTAAGCACGCAGAGGCATGTCGATGGATAAAAAGCAAAATAACAACAAAAAGTAATGTTGTTGTCATAAAAAAAGGTCGAATAGAATTGTATCTCTTTTTTAGTCTTTTGTTGTTGTTTTTTTAAAGTGAGCGTTGGCACACACTAATAAGGACACATTTTAGAACCAAACTATCTAAGAACCTAGCGTTTTCACCATTTCTCTTGCACCTGTGAATAGTGAAGCGCGTCTTTGTATTATTCTGCTGTGACAAGATTGAGTCAGTATACTGCCGAATTATTATTGTGACATGTCAAGCGAAGGCTTCATGCTTACGTAACACGTCACTTCAGTTCCGTGTTACACGAACTGTTGTTGATACTGTCCAATTTGCATACACATTAGGCGTATTATTTAGTTAGATCTGGGGCATCTATACAGTGTATAAACTGTGTATGAGTGGAAGCAGCGAAATAAGAATGTTTATGATCTGCATACACATTAAAAAAATCCCAGCAACTACAACGCAAGTAGAAGATTCAGATATATTATGGCAGGTCGATGAACATAACTGACAAGCTGGCGTTTACTGATTTACTAATGCTGAATGCTTCCAGATATAAAATGAGCACACGTCACATCAAAACGATTAACCTTCAACATCAAAGACGCTGTCTCTTTCGTGGTTACTATAATATAGTGGCCACCTACAGCATCCTTTTGTTTGTTTGATGTTCTATTTACGGCTTTCATTACACGTGAAACAAACAAACGAACAAACAAACAAAAATCTGTGAGTTTCATCCACTGGATTTTCATTCAGTTGATATTGATTTGTGTTAACCATCATGATAAATATGACACTTAAGTGCTCGTTGCCTACAGTACGATTCATATTGCAAATTATTCGAATAAGGCTTTTTGCGACATTTTTGCAATCACATTTTGCAATCTAACAAGAAGGCATCACACGCTCGATCTATCAAAAAACAATTTAAGGTAACACAGTGAAGTACGAAATTGAGGAACAATACCTAATTTAGCATTGAATTCCTCATTTTGAGGCACGTAACGAATTTCGATTTGATTTGATTTTTTGGTTGCTAAATCATTACATTTAGGCCCCATGATTACGAAGCAAAATACAAGTTATCATGTGATCGCAGGGGGCATGACTCTTTTGTGTACAATGATAAATCGAGATAAGCTGAAGCGATACATTGAACAAAGAGAAGGGCTAAAGCAAAGCTTGATTGGCTTTCAGTCCTCGCAGCTACATTGTATTTGATTAAGTTACGTAGATTCATTTTTTTTTTTGAAATCTAGGATAAAGACAAAGAATCCACATCATTTTTTTTTCAGCCAAAGATATAATAATGCCGAACACTTACAACGAAATCATTCAAACCGTCCACAATTTATGTCAGTTGTTAAAGACTCATCGTGATGAAACTCTGTTGACATTTTCACATTGAAATCGAAATGACTACGATTGATTTAACGAAACAATAACATGCACATCACATTTACACAGTATGTCACACAGACCTTTTAGTCATTTATGAGCGCCCGTCTGTTCATACTTTTATGTACATGCCTCCCAAACGTGCATTGTTTGTGCTTTTCCGCTTTATAAAATGCTATTTGGTGTAAAATACATCAGCCCACTTCCTGAAGAAATAACTACACTTAACTACTTTAAGAACAGCTTAATTCAAATTCACCCTTCGCTTTTCGCTTCACCCTGGCGCCCGAGTACGCACCAAGAACGATTGTCAAGTAAATTACCCACAGGCACATTTGTAAATAAATTGGTCTTACCCCGTAGCCTCCAAAGATACCAAAATGAAACGTTAAGAAAGTTACATCAAGGTTGAAGCATTGTACTTTCATAAGACTAATATAGTTGAAGTTTAGGGGGGTAATTTCCTCTACAAATTACACCACATTTGGGGGCTGGACATGCTTTCTTAACATTGAGAGTGGTTGCATCCCTTCGGATGTCGAGGAAACTGGCGAAGATTCAGAAATCACGTACAACTTTTGAGGGGTTAAACCATAGTCTCCCTGGCTTCACAAGGACTTCTTCACAGAATTTAACCAGACTCCCCCCCCCCCCCCACCCCTTGCAGATTGTAGGACTGGCGTGAAACGCGTTGGTTTTCTGAAGTATAGATTACGAAAGACATTGAAGCATTCCCGTGTGTCTTTCTTCCACGTTTAACACGTATATGTCTATAGAGAACTACTGACAGCTGCGAGAACTTCACTGTCTCACACAGGTTTGCTATCCACACGTGTGTCCTGATCGGATGTCGAGGAAACTAGCGCTCATCTGCTCATGAAAAGGGGGCTGACTGCTTTCATGATTTACACGCCCCACAGCATGGCCTTGTCGTTGTGAGCTATTAGTTTAATAGCCTCTCTGTTTCCAGGAAAGCACCGCATTACTCTCACATGACAAAAGAACAGACTCACGGCACCAAATAATATTCATGAATTATATATATATATATATATATATATATATATATATATATATATATAATGTATATATGTATATACATGTATATATGCAGTGCGTATCAACAAAAAAGAAGGTAATCCAACTTTGGATGGCTACTATTTCATAAATGTCAGCTTTGGGGAACTCCATGTTGGTTGTATGGAAAGTGGAACTCTTCCTCTTTCTATTGATACCTAATTATGTCGTCAAATGTCATGCATGACTGAGCACATGAACTTTGCAAATTGCACTTTTTTTTCCAAGTTTGATTGTTATTGTGAAGGAACAGTGCATGTCTCACTGCATGGATGAGATGTGTCAATGAAAGTGGTCAAGTAGGCCAGCATGTACGAATGCAGGTTTGTGTTCACGGTTTGTGTTTCGGGTTTTTTTCTAACATTTTATGGTCCATAACCTGTAACATGGCCATCTGTCCAATAATTTGGTCGCCCCCACAAAGGCCAACCCACACAGTCCACTTTTCTTTGTTCATATTCAACACATAGCCCCCAGTGGCAAACCATGTCTTGAATATGAAGAGAGAAAAATGGATAATGGTTTAGTCTTTATGAGAAGGACCAAGTTATCGACAATGTGGCCGTGTTGAAGGTTATGAACCATAAAAGGTTAGAAGAAACCCTAAACACGAATCTCCAGTCGTGGAGGCTGGCCTGATAATATGAGCACTTTCACTGTCACATCTCATCCATGCAGTGAGACATGTATTGTTCCTTCACAATAACACGCAAACTTGGAAAAAAGTGCAATTTGTCATGGTTGTCTTTAAAGGGATAGTACAGTATTGGTGGAGATGAGAATTGGGCTTTTAACTTTTTGTGAGATACCAAGAAAACACTTATGAAATAGTACAGAGCATACCATTTTAAGAGGAATTCAAAGTTTCTATTGATGAAAATCGGGGTTGGAATGACTGAAACATCCAAAAACAAAGTAAAACAAATCGATCGTAATAAAGTGTGGGTCCCACACTTTATTGGAATGGCTCTTTTTTTTTTTTTTTTGGATATCTCAGCCATTTCAAAACCAATTTTCATCAAATAAACGTTGAATTCCTCATGGAATTACATGCTCTTTCATGTTTCATAAGAGGTTTCTCATTATCTCACCAAAAAAAATGTTAGAAACCTGAAATTAGGTCTCAACCAAAACTGTACAATCCCTTTAACCCTATAAAGCCCAAGGGGGGGGGGGCACATTGTGCCCTCTACCAGATTTTCATTTGCCACTCCTTCACCCTTTATCCGATTTCAAAAAAAAAAAAAAAAATTGGTGACTTTTCCTAAAATCTTATTGCAAACATTTTGATATATTATTTAGCTACATTTGATGTTGCTGGTTGCCATGGCAACCATAAACTGACAACCATGTCAGTCAGATTTTGCATCCTTTTTCTGTTCCCATTTTATTTAACAGCATTACAATGGATGAAATGGGTGTTTCTTGGCTGAAATTTGTTGAAGGAGCAAGATTTGAAGTAATTATGGTCCTGGAAATTTTTTCTTATTATTTCCTTTGTTTTTATGTGACAAAGGCATAACACAATAGATATAATAGAGATAATTGAAAACAATAATATTTTCTAGAGATTGCCCTTCTATTTTGTGTTATTTTGATTCCCTCACCCAGGTTATGCCTCTAATAGCATTAGTTTATCATATTATCAATTTGCAATCTTGAAATTCAACTATTATGCAAATATGAAATGTCATAACTATACATGTACCCATCCCAAACATTTCATCTCTGGTCTTATAATGTATTATTATGTTGACATGAATAGCGCCCCCATGTGGCGACCTTGAGAAATTTCAACCATAACAAATAATGAGATTCCACTTGCTTATCATTTGTGACAAATATGAAAATGATTGGTCTATAATAAGACATATATAATGGGGATAAAGAAATTACACAGAAAAATCATGCTTTTAGCATATTTCCTATGTATTTCTTTATATTTTGGAAAATAGCGCCCTCCATGGGTGACCTTGAGAAAATTCAAATGTACGGTCGTGTAGAGTATGAGTTACTCTACCCATGTGCCAAATATGACGATGATACATCAAATAATAAAAAAGTTATATAGGGGGGGCACAATGTGCCCCCCCCCCTTAAAAATGGGCCTGCGAGGGGTCAAAATAGCTTGGGCTTAGTCATGCGTGACGTTTTTCAGCATGATTAGGTATCAATGAAAAGATGAAGAGTTCCCCTTTCTATACAACCAACACTGACCTCTCCATAGCTGACAATTATAAAATAGTAGCCCTCTAAAGTTGGATTACCCTTTTTTGATACGCACTGTATATATATTCAGCTGATGCACGGATCATTTTAATCTGAGACTATTTTTTACAGTTATCAAGGAGGAGGTATTATATCACCACCAGCAGCTGACTGACACTGTCCCTTACCCTTTAGGATAATGGTAATGATAATGATAATGATATGATGATAATAATAATCATCATTATCAACATCATGATAATAATAATAATGCAATATAATGATTGCGATTATATCTCATCTACCCAGGGTATAGCGTTGAAAGGGTTAATGGCCCTCTCCAAGAGGGTCCTTCTAATATTGTTATTACCCCTGAAAAGAAAGGAACCTTCTCAAAAACCCTTGGACAAGAGAGAAAGCGTGAACAGAATATCTCGTCCGAGGATGAATGCATTGGGCAAGATTCGAATCCCAAACCTTCCGTTTACTTCTGTTACTATACCACAGTGCTCCAACAGGTGTGCAGGACAAAGATACATTCATGACTCCGAGAAAACAAACATCAATTATGATAGAGAATGTCATGATTAAATCGCTGATTGGTCTCAAAAGAGTGCGTCAGAGTGCATCCAGAATGCTTTGTCTCTCCTGCACACTTAGACCAGAACTATCCCGAGACATTCGTGACCTTCTGGACTGGCGAATTCTCTCCTGTCCCGGCGTAGGACCTCGGCTTATATCCAGGGGCTGGAAGTCGAGTTCGGAGTCGCTCATACCAGGGCTTACGGTTCTCGAAGGGGAATTTGATGAGTCCAGCTCCCCGTAGGAAACTGCGGAATGGCTGTTGACGACATTTCGGCGGTTGGGAGGAACTCTTCCGCGATCGCTTCGGCCGTCTCCATGCTGCAGTGAAGTTCTCTCGGATGGGATGCTGCCGTAGTCGCGTCTCTGTGCGTCCGGACGAATTCGGAAGTCACGGGGATCGACGTTGTTGGCGTAGTCGACAGCTGTCTCCTGGACGAATGTTGTGTTGTTCAGATGGTTCTGCGGAAGCTGGCGCTGGACTTGTGGTCCACTCCGGTCAGGAGTGGAAATAGTCCGCGTGAGAAAGAAGTCGGTGGTGGTGTCGCTCCCCCGACGGTCCGGCTGCAGCTGTGCCTCGAGAACGAATCTCTCGGCTGTCCAGCCGTTCGTTTTCAGCTTCCTGTTTCTGACGTACCTTCTGCACCAGCATTCACCTCCTAGAAGAATAATGGCGATCCCAACCACGAGGAGAATGATGACCAGCACGATGACAGACGGTACGATCCAGCCGAAAGCATGGGACGGTTGAGGCAGACCGGTGACTTCAATCATGGCGGTTGCCCGGCTAGACCCGACCTCGTTGCTCGCCACGCACTCTACAGCCGCACCATTGTCGCTGGACTCGACGTCAGCGATGGTTATTTGGAACCCTGATGTTGACACCATATCTCCGAAATTCGCCAAAGCTTGACCTTTGTAAGTCCAGGAGAAGTTGAAATCTACCGGATAGGAGGACTCGATGAGACAGGTGATGTTTAATCGCTCACCCCGCTCGACCGACGGCGATTCCGGCGCAACGACGACGTCCGGAGCATGGCGCACGAGGATGAAACCTGTCGTGCAGGAACGCGGCGCTTTCAGGGCGGGGTTTTCGGCAATGCACTGGAACCTGGACAGGTGGTCGAGCCTCGAGATGCTGTGGTAGAACTGTGTCACGACGAAGCCGTCACGGGCGTGAGTCTGGGGGTCGATGGGGGAAAAGTCCTTGTCGTTACGCCTGCCCCAGTAGAGCTGCAAAAACATGAAAAAAAAAAAAACAAAAACAAAAACACTTAAGTATTATTTTTACCTAAATCGTCTCTTCTGAGTTTCCTAATTTAAAACTGAAGCCTCATAAACACGACCTACCACTACTAAGAGTGTGGATGAGATGGGATGTAGCATTAAACCCGTATATCTCCAAGATTAAGAGGAAATCTGTTATTTTAGTATCATGATTGTGTAGTTTGGGCGCTTCACCTCATACATTTCAGCTCTTCTAATGTGAATGATTAGATGAATTGAAATTTCAAGCAACGGAGGTTAAGAGAACACCCAGATAAAATTATTGACTGAAGTATGGGATTCCATCACTATTACATGAATATCACTGCATTATCAAGATGAGATTCGTCTTTGTTATCAGCAACATCGAACAATGAAATGAAATTGTTATGCTATCTTAATCACTGGCGGATCTTAGAATTCCGGAGGGGGGGGGGGTGGGTGGCGCATTTTATATTTCTGGTGCCATTTCCGGGTTTCATCAGCTGACAAGCAAAAAAGAGATCATCATGCGATTTCATGTATACTTAAAAAAACAAAAAACAAAAGCAAACAAAAACTAAAGGGGCGCGCCCGGTGTTCATTTGTTCTTGTTATTTCTTTTATTAAAAAAAAAAAAAAAATTAATGAGGGTGCACACCCGCTGCGCACTCTCCTGGATCCGCCACTGTTAATTAATATTTGTTATACATTGTATGACAGTCAATGGTGGTAAGAAAAGAATATTAAACGATTCTATCAACCTTTCTTTAGAAATTGTACGACATGCTGAGGACTGTATTCCCTTACTGTTTTCTCTATCTCCCAGCTCCTTCTCACTTCCTTTTTCAATTTTTTTTCTCTCTGTACATCTTTTCTATTTGCTCAAGCCCTGCATTATCCTGTTCCCCAGGGCTTACTTGCCTTCTGCCCCCTTCCCCGCACACATCATAATGTATGATATGTCTACAGAAAATTTCTCCATTATTCACCGAGCAAATATCCCGATGCACTGTCTGTCTTAAAGGTGGAATTTTTTGCGGGCGTGTCTCTTCGAACAGAAATAAAGAATGACTTATCCTGCATTGTAATGACTTTATTCTATTTGATCTTGTCTGGTGGCTGGTAAAATTTCATGCCACCAGTTTTGTTTTCAGCTGAATAGTACTTGGTAGCATGATATGTTTGTGTAAAACATGTATTTTTCACACATGACACGATATTCCACACAGGTGTGTTTGGTCAGAAAATTGTAAGCGATGGGGAAAAAACTGGTCGTGGTAGTAGCGTGGTAGATATTTAACAAATCAAAACAGAGCAGGTTGTTACTGGATGAACCACTTTACCATTCATGACCGTGAAGCGATATTGACATGACAAAATTGTACACCCCCACAAGATGATCATATCTTGTTTTCATGTCTGCACGTTCAAGTTAACACTTCTATTATTCTGTTTCCTCCCGGGCAGCGCGAGAGAAAAATTCATGACAATCGCAAATACAATCATAATGCTTTTGTCACGAATCTCGTATTGTCACCGATGAATGGACCACATTCATATAGGTTCACCATTCATTGAACTTGTTCCCTGTGGGCACAATCTGTTTTTCTTCTTTGTTGCTTTCCCCCCCTAAAAACTAGATTGCATTTATGAGCACTGCAAAAGCCATACAATAGTTTACAGAGATGTCAAGACACGTCTTTCGCTCATTACTGTGTTGTCATTGAACTGTAAGGAAAACAGCGTGAGAAAATATTCGCTTGGTAGGTTTTAAGTCTCCTGGGGGCATTTCATGAAGGAACTTGTCAGATAAAATATCTGACAAGTCAATTATATCCCACAAGTTTTGAGAAATTCTTTAGTCTGATTGGCTGATTTCTCTGAACTTGTCGGATATAATTGACTCGTCGGACATTTTATCCGACAAGTTCCTTCATGAAATGCCCCCTGGTAGCCATTTTGTAATGGCAAAAGAAAACCGTGCAGAGATAAAATGTGGAAGGCATGCACTTTCGCCACTTCCATTCACACTGGCCAGTCCTTCAGTTAATATGCCATCATTCCTTCACGTAAATGAAAATGAGTCAATGGACCATCAATTTACACCTTATTGTTTTTCTTGATACAAATAGTAATGATTAAAAAAAAATAACACATACACAAATCAATCCACGGCTTGGCGAAACACTTGCATTTCCATGTAAAAATCACAGATCACTGATTCTCTTACTCCACAATATTCGTGCTAAAAACAAACACTGGATATAGATTGATGTTGATATAAGTGTATTCATATCTAAGCATGCCAGTGGAAAAAAAAATAACTTTTGAACTCCTATACTATGCACATAATGTGCATGAATTTCGTCAAATTTGCAAAAGATAACACTCCTTGTACCATTTGCAATCCTACTCAGTATTAGCCTGTTTTATCTGAAATCATTGCATGTAAGGAATTGAAGTGAATCATATTATTACAATGCAAGCATCATCTAACTGCCACATTTCATTTCAATATCTTCTCGATGTTATATCAAACAAAGTATTTTTGTCAAGTGCCGATGAATTCGCAATCCGAACTTTCTTGTTAGTTATGATGGCGTTGACTATAGTGATCTTGCATACATTTTGCTTCCATTATGCATCCGCGTACATAAACCTAAATAAACAAAAATACACAATATATATATATATATATATATTCATATATATATATATATATACATCGAGAAGATATGTATTATATACATATGATCATATATCACAGCTTGTAGATAAAAAAACGCCAACTTCTTTTTAAAAGCGGAGAAAAATACGACAAAACGTTCTTGTGTTTTCTGTTCGTGGATCATACGACCTGCAATTTTGTGTGCATTTCCACCCCATGTCAAAGTTTAGTCAGTCCATAGAGCCAAATTGTACGAACAAAATCGAAGAAATCGCTCTGATCTTAACTGAAGTTCGTTATTTTTTTTCACATTGAGCCAAAATACACAAACAAAATGGAAATATTAAATAAACTTTAGCAAACGTTCATATCTTTGACATGACATGTAACGAGATTTACAATCTTTCGTAAATTTTAACTGTGTTGCATAATCTAATTGTGATAAATTGGTTGCAGAAAATGGTTGTAGTTACTCAACCATCGTCTGATTTATATATAATATAAATATATATATATATATATATATATATATATATAGAGAGAGAGAGAGAGAGAGAGAGAGTATGAATATATGTATAATATATACTACATGTAGTATACATCGTATATGCATTTGTGTACGAAATACTGTAAGAGGTTTGAGGCGGTGAAATCATCTAATTTAATATAGATATTTTTTGGTCTCAACAGGTGTCATTTTTTTTTCAGGATATTTCATTCTCGAAAATATAACATAGGCCTACATGCTTATTTCATGTCAGATTTGACAAAACTTCAGCCATTCTGATGATTTGACTTTACTCATTTTCTATATAGTCATCGTGAAGATGAAATAAAATTGCACTTTGCTGATGAGCGACACGTCTAGCAGACAGAAAAAGATATAACATACCTTGAACATACCTTGAAATAAAACATTAATTTCAGTGAGCTTTAAACAGGTGTATATGATGTTTCATGCTAGTACACACTATATATCGCACGAGGCAGATGCACTCGTCGTAATGCAGAGACCGCTGTGGCATGACAATTATGAATTAATGTATGTGAAGTTATTTCAAGGTCAGAGACACTCACATTGGCTTCAGGGCTGGAAGTTTTATAGGCGCAAGTGAACTCGACTGCGTCCCCAAGGTCCAGCGGGCCCTCGATACTGATCAGGCACTCCGGAAAATCGCCATCGGGATGGGGAAGAACGTGCAGTGGCGCCGGGCTCGAGGCGAGATGGTCTGCCGGCGTTGATCCCCACGGAGAGCTTCCCGCCGACAGACCGATGTTGCAGGCGTACAGGCCGGCATCGCTGTCCTCGACGTTAACGATCTGCAGATTGAACTCGCCGCTGGCTACGTCTCCGAATATCGCCCACCGTCTCGGTTGGGTGTTGTCCTCCAGATCGGCTGGTCTCGTCGCGACGGGTTTGCCGTCTTTGGACCAGAACGGTACCCCGATTTGGTCAGTGATGGAACAGTAAAACGTCGCCGTCTCGCCACGTATTACATTCGTAGGCTTGGGATGTACCGTGATGGCCTGCATAGCGAATGCATGAAGTGCGTTCAATAAGCAAACGACTGCCAGAGACGCGAGCATCGCTTTTGATTTGCTTGCCATAGCGATTATATCACACAAGACCGTTGCTATGCGTTTCATGTGAGTGAAAAAAGGGCGATCTCGTCTGATCGCTCTCAAAATTCCTCCGTTTATTCAGGTTCTTGTAAAATCCAGCTTGAGAAGAATATATCCCTAGATCCTTCTCTCGCTCAGAGTATATCAAGGCTTCCTAGTACCATCCGAATATGGCGACGATGGAAACCGAAACACAAATTTGCGCTCGATTGTCTGCGCAAATCTGCTGCAGAATCACAGGTGTGTGCCCTACAATCGGGCAGGTTCAACTTGTTATAGTTCCCACGTTTTCCCAGGTTACTCTAATTCTTTTTCCTCTCTCTCTCTCTCTCTCTCTCTCTCTCCCTCCCCCTTTTCTCTCTCTCTCTCTCTATCAGGAACTCCGAACAAAGAAATCTCCTGCAGCTACAACATACACGCGGACGCCGTTGAAATCTAGACTCATTTATTGTCCGTATCATCGAGGACTCGTTCAAGTGTAGACTTTGCGGTCTGTCCTCCTCTGATTTGCTCGAGCCGGTCTCTTCAGAAATAAGTTTGTTGTGTATTCACAGTTTCCATTCTCTTCAACTCTTTTCACCCGAGAGAAAGAGAGAGAATGATGGAGAGAAAAAAAAAAGCTGGTACAATTACGAAGCATTCTACAACTTACACATGTTGCACGCTTACACATCTGTCGATTTTCTAACGGCTGGAAACACCGACATCTCGATGAAACGATGGTATTTTGAATAGATTTTGTCACTTAAAATGCGCCCAGGGGTTATCTTCTACGTTCCCGCCAGCGCTACAGCCAGTTAGAATTCAGTTTCTCCACAAAACGGACATGAGAGAGAGAGAAAAAAAAAATAACCACAGAACGATGACAGATCGTAGTTTTAATCGTTATGTCGATAAAATCAGAGCTGGTTATTTCTTCCACTCTTTTACAAAGAGTGTACACCTCACGACTAAAGTTCTCCGATTTTGACAGCCAGTGTGCAGTCTATATTTCCTCCTTCTCAGCAGTCGAAGGGTCGGTACTTGACCAGTTGGCTACCTGCGATCGCCCTGGATTCTACGCTAAGAGGCCATTTATTATGAGGGAGAAAGACCAACAACCCGCTAAACGCTCACTGATCTTTAAATCTTCTTCCCTGTGTTCGCGTGTCAGGAAATGATTCGAAGAAGCTTTTCAAGCTGCATTATGTTTTAATGGCAACCGCGCTAGTACCTCCACTTTTTGTCTCTATTCAAGAGTGTCGATCTCCGCTAAGGCCTTTAAGCTGATTTCGAGGTGATCATTGCGTTCCTGCTGAGAACGTGAAGAGAAGATCTGAGTGCATCGAACAAAAAACAGCTACAACACCGAAAAATTGTGCATTTCCTGCTGCAATTATTTTCCTCTTGTAGAACTTAGCGTCGCGGATGGATTAAACTTGTGACATGGCAAACCTAACTCTGCACTGATTAGAAGGTCAGGCTAACACTATCAAGACACACTGTCGCCCAGTGTGGATATAGTATCGAGTTGCACGGAGATGAATTCCCAGCACCAAGTACTTGCGTCAGGTGCGAATATTGACACATGGCGAGGTGTGCAAATCCCCAGTAATGAGTTCAGGTCCCTTTTCCCTCTCGCCTCTGTTCCTCCCTTCATCAAGCGAAAAGATGGAAGTGCACGACAGTCAAACCAGCTGCTAGCAAACCTCTGACCAACAGATAGGTATCAACCGAGCTCACCCGCGCGAGTCAACATCCTCACCCCGGCGCCACGGCCGAGATCCACCACTCCACGCTTCTTGCACCCGGCGTTTTCAACGTGGTCGTGTCGTCGCGGAGTTACCTTTTCTCGTCAGGCAGTGCAGATCCTTCCGTTTCCATGACAACAGGAGTACGCTCGCCAATAAAAGCGCATCCTCTGTCAGTAGGAGGTGAGAAGGACACGTTTTCGATGGAGTTTTCTGTAAGGTGCAGACACCGGCTGACATCGTGCATTAAAACTGGCACTCCATCGTTTTCTCTCTATGCTCCTTGAATGATTTAGTCGATATTCCCGTTTTAGACCTTTTCATCCCCGCGCAATTCACGCGCTTTCATTTGCAAATGAGTTGTACGTCGATGGCTCTGTACAAGAGCGACTGAAGCGAACGCGCACGTACAGAGCCATACCGCGTGCAAATCGATTATCTCACGTAGATAATATCAGCTAAATAACCCGCGGAAGGGTTGACGGGGGCGCCTAAAATGAGCAATGTCGAGCCCACCTGCACAGAGTGAAAGAAAAAAAAAATGCTGACCTTCGTGTAGGTACGCTCTGATTGTGTAGATAACAATGACTATAAATACCTCTATTAGCATCTCGAGGTCGGGAGAGATTCCAGCTCGCCTCAAGCCTCCGTGACCTCCCAAGTTTTCTTTGGTATCGGAACAAACATACAGCTCAGAGAGGTCAAGTTCTTCGTCTGCCCGGCCATGAGAGCAAACAAGTAAAGCAAAAACATTAGTTTCAACATCATATTGTAATGAAAAAGTGATGAAGAGAACAGACAATCAACAATATCCCTACAACAAAAGAGGATCAGCTGGTTTGATCTGAAATCAATTTATATTTAAAATGTGTCATGGAAAACTGTAAATTACAGCTGTACAACTGATGCAAAGGACAAAGGTTATACGTTCTGAATTAAAGATCACTTTAACCTCCCGTTTGTTTAACCACTGTAATTTCACACGGCAGAGGTTTTGTTGAAATAAGACGCCTCTGCCAATACATCGAAACCGGAGCAACGTCTATTCATAAGAATTATCTCAACAAACTGATCTATTTACCCATCTGTAGTGTTCCAGGTGACGTCACTTTAGCGCTCTTTCAAACGTCACAATCATAAGGTAGCTATAGCAATCAGACAAAAAAGACTTGGAAAATGTAGCAGTTTACTGATTATCCCGTGGGAATATTGTCCGTTTATCCGCCGTCTGGCATCACAGACGCAGACGATAAATTGAATGTTACACAAAGTTGTTTGATCGGGTCTTCTGTTCAAACAGAAAACGTACATTATTAGATTCCACCACAGTCACCTTTCATCTTACTATCGGGGTGATAAATGAACGAACAAATCGATGTTCATTGCCATTCATATTCAGCCGGCGAGACAAATGTAAACTGTCATTAATCAAATGGTTGTTAATACCTTATGTCAGACGCATGACGCAAGGTGTTTTTTTTTTTTTTTTTTTTTTTTTTTTTTTTTTTTTTTTAACCCCAGTTCGCTAAATAAACTTCTGTACACTCCTCCATGTCGTGCAGCCGTTTTGGCGTCTCCGCAGACCGTAAATAACCAAACTTTATTCAATTTGAATCCAATTTCATTAACATTTAATGACAATGAAGGCAAAGTCGTTAAACTCCAATCCGAAATGTTAATGGTAAATTCACTGAAACCGCATTTTATTGTAGAAATCAAAGGTAAATCTGTAAAAACACATAGACATACAATACACACAATTAATATATGATGTATATAATCACATAGTTATATTGGCACAGATTATTTCTATTTTATTTTCCTATAGCTCTTCCCCTTCACCCGGAATATAAATGGTATATTGAAATTTTCAGCTGGGGCAGCGTTTACCTTTGCAGTAAAAGAAGACTTGTGTGAAAGTTAAAGACGGTAGTGCAATTTTATATTGTTTAACTGAGTCTATACTTGCTTGTTTGAGGAAAATGTTCAGAACTCTCAACGAACAATATCAGAAGCACCTTGGTATTGAGGCTTAAGCTTTCGACCATTAACCCTTTTAACGGTCTCTTTCACCTGTATACTCTAAAATATAGCATGAAATAGTAACAATACTATTATGCACATAATATCGTATAAGTGTTCATGTTAATATTTTCCTGTGAAAATTTTGATTATGTCGTAATGATTTCTTTTACACAAGTGGAGAAAAAAACTTTCTCACTTACTTTCTTAATTACAAGCATTATCTACAATTTGCAGATGAAACAAAAACCCAGCTTTGGTGCTTCAAAATAGTTCTAAAATGTGAGTAAGGGATAGAAACAACCAATGTTAAAACCAATGTTAATCAGTAAAATCAATGTTACGTATTGTTAAATTTACAAAATGTGTACAATGGTTAAGATAAAATTGTTTTTAGAATAAACCGTCTACAGGCGTGACTTAATGAGGAGAATAGTGATGCATGTATCTCCTCATATTTGATTCTTTATTGCGAATTGTTTATATGGTAGGATGTTTTGTGATACAACAGACCTACACATATGCATCAAATGTGTGTTCCATCTAATAAACTTTGAATTCCTCTTAAAGGGATTGTATAGTTTTGTTTGAGACCTAATTTCAGGTTTCTACCTTTTTTAGGTGAGATAATGAGAAACCTCTTATGAAATATGAAAGAGCATGTAATTTTGTGAGGAATTCAACGTTTATTTGATGGAAATTTGTTTTGAAATGGCTGAGATATCCAAAAAAGAGCGAGTCTAATGAAGTGTGGGACCCACACTTTATTACGATCGCTTTGTTTTACTTAGTTTTTGGATGTTTCAGTCATTCCAAACCGATTTTCATCAAATAAATTTTGAATTCCTCTGAAAATGGTATGTTCTGTAATATATCATAAGTGTTTTCTTGGTATCTCGCAAAAAGTTAAAAGCCCAATTCTCATCTCCACCAATACTGTACCATCCCTTTAAAAGGATATGCTCTGCACTATTTCATAAGTGGTTTCGTGGTATCTCTCAAAAAGTTAAAAGTCAAATGCACATCTCCACCAATACTATTACAAGTCCTTTAAAATCATTATCAATTTCATTGCAATCCCTTTAAAATCATTATCAATTTCATTGTAATTGCAAGTTTTGCTGTTGTACTTATAGTTACACTTACTTCTTTTCTTTACATCTTCACCAATCCGTTTAACACTGTTTGGGTCCTATCTTCCCAGACACTAAAACGATTTTCATTGCTTACACGTTATTTGCTCAGACTAATCAATATGCACATGGAAACAAGTTCCCTTCCATCCATTAAATTACAATCTTCTGGAGGCAAAGCGTTTATGCAAACATAATTATGATAGTTTATTATATTGGCAGCGGCAAATTGACAATACACGTGTCTTCCACAACTTAAGATGAACACCCGACTGGCGTGCTTAAATTCGGAAAAAAAATCGCCATGTATCCTTTTGAAAAACTGCATGGAGTACAAGTGTGTGTGTGTGTGTGTGTGTGTGTGTGTGTGTGTGAGTGAGTGTGTGTGCATGTGCGTGTGTGTATGTGAGTGAGTGTGTGTGCATGTGCGTGTGTGTGTGTATGTTGGATCCTATACATCATGCATTATGAAAGCGAGTTAATGCTATAAATGTATGAGCAAGTTTGTTCAATAGACCAACAGCCATTGGTACGTGTATATATTGCAATTAGTTGTCACACTAGTCTTTTACAGTACATGGTCCTTACATTTCGAAGCAGTAGATTTTAATCCAAATTGTCTTTTAGCTTTAACTCTTTTAATTACTTTCCCCAAACGTGTTTGAGCAATGCACGATGCCAACCGCATTTTCCGGTGGTGAATCTGAGAGAGTTATTAAGCCTATGCAAGTCACAGGCTAATGTGAAGTTTTGGATGCACAAAGGTGCCGACGCTATACAGTGGGCCATTGTCGCCTTGTTGAAATTAATTAAGAGTATAACACTATAAAGTAACAGAGTGTAATGTTTTAGGTGCCATAAACACGCCAATCAATTATTTTGTTATGTCACTGAAGGCGTTGAGTGCCGGCGGTGATGAATTTTGGGGCATTAACACTAATTCAGTTCCAGTTGCCATTGCGCGTTAGTCATCATCAGTGGAGCTGTGTCGCTGCCCAAGAACTATGGGACGGGGTTCAGGTTCAAATCTCTCAACTAATCTTTTTTCTTTCTTTGTTCTTGTTTTTTTCTTGATAAATTTCTATATATTATCTCATTATATATTATTTGTTTTTGTCATGTATATCTCCATTTGTGTTTACTTCCACGTTATTCTTCTGTACAGACATAAATAAATCTGAAGACGACTTCAATGTCAACAGCTTTGTAAAAGAAACAATAGACTCTACCATGTCTACGACATCCTTTCTCATCACCTATTACATGATACACACAAACAAGCACACAGATAAATGTATATCTTTATATATATATATATATATATATATATATATATATAATACCTTGATCATAGATCGATATAAAAAACATGAGAAAGGCAAGAATAAGCATAATATAGAATTCTCTACACATACATCAAAATATTATTACTGCCAATGTACATTTCCGTCATGCTGAGATTTATTATTAGTCTGTTAGTATTACTAATGCCCAGCTTTGTTACCCTTTCTAGACAAGGTCTAGATTATTATAATTTGCATGAAGATAAACACCCCTATACCAAAAAATTGAAAGAAATCAGCGATGTTGTATGCATCAGTAAAGTATAAATTGACGCAATCTCATGTCATCAAAAAAAAAAAAAAATACAATGGTTAGATAGTAACTTGCAACAGTGTGTCAAATTTCCTCCTTTAATACGCACCAAACCCAAGTTAAGTTAACCGTGACAATACATTATGCCCATACCGACCTCTCTAATAGCATATTAACAAAAAGACCAAAAAATGCATTTGAAAATGGATAACAGAAAACGCTGTACAGTGTATAACAACGGGAAGTCGGTGCGCCGTTCGCTGTCGAAATGGCTTACGTGCAAATGCACTTTGCTGAGTTCCTTGCAAGTTCGTTCCACTTCATCGGCGTTCATCAGAGGAGTCGTGTCGGTGATGATTCGAGGATTGCCATCCATAATTGACAATGATCGTGGCTCACGCTTGGTTACAGGAGACCGCTCGACCGAGTCTACCCACGTGGCACGGTCTCATTGAACAGCCGGGGCTCTGGACGTGCGCGCAAATACGGCTTCGCTCTCGTCGGTTTGGGGGCGTGCTGCTGCATGGGTACGGCACGTTCCGGAGATCAGCGACGCGAAACCTTACGACGTTCTCCTTTTGTTTTTAAGTTGTGAATTCACTTCAACGCAAACTTACGAAGGTCTTTGTGCATTTCCAACTATACAAAGCAGCAATTTGCATACCAGCTGCGAGCCATACATGGACACATTATGAGAACTGAGAAACCTTAGGCTGAGCACAAGGAACAAAAAACCTTCTTTTCTGTTAAAAAAACAACTGATGTCTATATTATGCTTTTGTCGACAAAATGAAATAAAATTGAAGTGAATTGAGTTAAAAAGTGTAGATATTCTTTGAACTTTCAAAGTGAGTTGTTATTTTCCAGTGTCTCCATTCAATGTCGTGTTTCAACCAGACGACCGATGCATGACCTATGTTCTGCTGTGACTTGTTTATCTTTGGTAGATATGACATTTTTCACAATGGAACAGGTTTTCCTCCCAGTAACTTTGTCGTGTAGAGTTTTTAGTCCGTGAAATTGCAGTTAAAGTTACTGATGTAGAGAATGATTACAAATCGACCTGAATCTGAGACAAGAAAGATACAATAAACATAAAATAAGAGCAAAGAAGAAGATGATGAAAAAACAGCAGTAGAACACTGATGCAAACATGTCACTGCAAATAAAGTATACATTTCATCTTTATCTTTATCTAATGGAACTGCTGTGTTTCTCAACATGTAGAACAATCTATTTACCATAACTGTCTATCAATTTTCTGTGACGTGAAATACAAATCAAAACACGTTGCACATCGAAGGAGAATAAAGAATTAAAAGAAACTAAGCACAGATTTTACCAATGGAAAAAGGATTTTGTTTTTCGATCTCTTTGGTAAACTAAAGAAGTGACAAGCAATCAAGCGAACTCATTATGAACCAAGGTTAAAATTGAAGAACGCACCCTCTCTGACTCATAGGCAGTAGAAGCACAAGAAAAATGCTCCAAAAAAAAAAAAAAGAAGAAGAAAAAATGGAGTAGAAATAATCATAGGTCTTGAGTGAAGTTAGCCCTGTGGCAGAATTTGAAATTAAATTCCTGTGTCTCGAGGGCAAATGAATTACAATTAGCTGGCTGCAGTGAATGTCTTCAGCAAAGCGAGATGCTGCTCATGATTGTGGCATTACTTAGGGACTATACATTTTGTTTGTGTCAAGTGAGTCATAAGAAGGTTCGTATATTATAATATATAGCTGCATCTTTATGGCTCGTTGAAATTATCTATAACATGACTATGTGTATGTACAAAGATGGATGGATGAACGGATGAATAAATGGATGGATGGATGGATGGATGGATGAATGAATACATAAATATATCGTTGCTGGGGCGACAAGACCTCGTATCTACAAAATGCCAGATGTTCGGGAGAGCCAAAAAAAAAAAAAAAACAACCAAACAAACAAACATGGTGGCCAAAGCACTATAGCGAATGGGATGGCCTTTCCTTTGACATTCCGTGGTGGCTTCATTTTTGGGGTATTACAGTTAGGATTTGGACAGGACATCACTTAACCGATTATTTGACCATTGATCCAAAAAAGTCATTTTCACCAAAATTTCAGGTACAAGGTCTTGTCACCCCAGCAACGATATGTAATGATATCATTCTACTGAGCTTCTTTATTTTGTTTGAACGTATTTCCAGCAACTTCACACTTTCTTGGAAAAGTGCTTCCTGCGTGACCGACTTTGTTGTGTTAATCGAGGAAATTATTTTTACATGTGTCATTCAAATCAGTCGGCCTTGTAATCTGGATTTTGTTATTTGTTGTAAAGAAATGCCATGTGATTCGGTATATCGCGACTCTCTGGATCTGTGATACTTTCACAGAAATTGATAGAAACAATGGAAACAAACAAACAGGCAAAGAAACAAAATACAGGCTGTTCCTTTACATAATTATTCTAAGTAGTTATGCTCTGATTTTCGCATAAAATTAACAAATGAAGAGATTATTCAAGCTAGTAACGTCACATTAACGTAACGGTTTTTAAAAAAAGTTATATTAGATGATAAACTAACGGTGTTTGTGGTTTATGCATTTTTTATATCTTGGCCAATTCGCTATTGCATTAACCAATTCACTGTTACATTGGGAGGCATTTTCTTCTTGGAGCGACTTCTTTTATACTCATTCCGTTTAACTGAATGAACACCATAGTAGTCCCGCACTTTACAGGTCAGACTGAGTGCCTCTACTAAAGCAGCTTAAGAATGTGCAGCTTTGATTAATTCCGGATGGAGCAAAGAGATTAGAATATGATATTAATCAACGAGATCAAATATAATGGCGGGAACATTAAACGAAATTGGCCAGATTTTGTGCGAAAAGGACTCTAAAGGTAATCTGGATACAATAGCAGCGTGCTACCTTGGCGACATAGACCCTTAATAATTATGTCTGGCCTCACTGCTACCATGAGCATCAGTCCACAGGCAGCTGCACAGGGACAGGGAGTGCGAGCTACAGGTGCAGCGCTCCAACCGTAACCGCGCACAGGGAGAACACGTGTTTGAAAAGGGTGAGAGAAATCAATTCTATTACCACGCTAAAGACAATGACACATGCCGGAATCAAGGGAGCGGAAATCAACGCTTAATTGCATCGGGTTGTGGATTTTCTTTGATCACGTGACTTATGCCGCTGATTTATGTGTAGCACAACGGTTGAGCAAATTTGCCCGAATGCAAACTTGCATTGGCGTCAATATCATTAAGGTACATTCGTGCTATATGCAATTAAGCCCAAACCGAGCCCGGTGAATATTTTGTAGAATACACGTCAATTTGTGACATATAAACCTATGGCTTTCTTTCTTTCTCATACGTAACGTTACATTACATTACATTATGTCGAAAAAAATGTTGCTGTTCATTTTCCTTCTCTTTTATAGGTATGCCGTTTGCATAGGGGAATCAGGCAGGCGGAACGAACCAAATCAGTGATGTATACAAATTCAATTCAATTCAAATCCATTTAATTTAATTTAATTTAATTTAGTTTAATTTAATTCAATTTGATTTAATTTGATTTGATTTAATTCAGTTCAATTCGATTCAATTCAATTCAGTTCAATTTAATTTAAATTTTATTTCAAGTTTAGTCTTTGCTTTATCTTGGACAATCGTTTGGACGCCAGGAAAAGTCTTTGTAGTAAAAGTATACACATATGTATACATTCGAATAAGTTTGTAAATTGGAATGTTACACGGTGTTGTATGCTGATATTCTTTTCAAGACTCAGTGAAGAAAAGAAAAAAAAATCCAGCACTCTGCACTCTGTAAAGCAGGTATTGGTAGCCGCCAATATAGGTTGTTGGATCATTAACAGCCAGGGAAAACCATACATACATGCCATTTTATTTAAAAAAAAAAAAATCTATAAAACGATATAGATCAAATGAATCAGGGACGCTTAAAATTCCCAAATAGAGTTAGATTAATTATACATAATCCTTTTGACGTCAGCGGTGGGATTTGTATTGAAATACAGCAAATTTAGATGAAAAATTGAACCAAAAGATTTCACTCATAAAATGAACATTTATTTTGTTTCACGAAAGAAAACCTTGAAAATTGTAATGGAATCTGTTGGGTTGAAGGTTATATGATAAGTCTTAATGATAAAGAATAGATATGTCCCGGGTAACGCTTTATTGCAGTTTTCTTCAGGGTAGTAGCTTCCCCACCCCCCTTTTTACGAGCGTATCTATGCATTTACTTTTGAAGATAATGGGTCGCATGCATGTAGGTATAACTTTCCATGTATTGACATTCAATTGCACATATATCTATTCATTTATTCAGTCAAATTTGTGTAATTCAGATGTTAAAACACTGCAATTCAACGGTAAATTGCACATGTACAAAGGATAAAGCTAATAGGGGACTAAAACTGATGCACATGTAGAAATGAGCTCGAAATTTATCATAAATTGCTTAGCATAGAAACATATTTGCTCAGCATGTGAATATGTGCATTATTTTGTACATACATTTTGTTTTGATTTCTTCCAGTTCGAATTGACATGATGTGGAAAATGGAGCAATACTTGTGTAGACTTAGTATGCCGAGTCCCTCGAATGAATAGTTGTCATTATAATGAACCATAAAACCAAAAACACCATGGGAATGAATGAAAACAAATATGTGAGAGTGATAATAACGGTTCTTCGGACAAAGTTTGGACAAGGATATGTGTATGTGAGTATGTATTTACTATTTTGCATGGTTTTTTTTTTTTATTCTTCTCCATTATTCTTGTGGCGGGTACACTCTGCTCAGCGAATAGTGCCCGCAGCAGGTTGTAACATTGTAAGATTAGTCTGAACTTGCTTTTCTTTTCTGTACTTAATGATTAATGTTTATAATGATGTTGTTTAGTGACATCTTTTTACGTTTTTAGTGATCCACGTATTACAAGCCATACTTTTTTTTAGTGGATCGCTCCTTTTTCATCCTTTTCGGTCAACCTTTCAAAGTATGCATTGATGTTCTTAGTTATTCTGCTTTGTTATACATTTCATATCTTATCATATAGTTTACGATTTATATTGCGTTATGTATTTTCTTTTTCTAACTGATCAAATAATGTGATGGTGTAATTCATATGATTTGTACTATGTATTTTGTTGTACTTTTTGTTGGATGTCGGATGGAAAATAAAGGACATTAAACTGAACTGAACTGAACTGGATGTGATGGTATGTCCATAGGAGAATGGCCAGGCTTTATATCCAAGGAGGAAAGCTGTTGAGGATGGAGCTTTACCGAGTTGGAGAAAGAGATGAGAGATGGCTGGGCAGGTTCTGGTCTTCCTGAATGACTGAGACAAGGCATCAAAGGTGATTGGAGTGATAGAGGAAGTATAGGGCAGAGTGAGATGGAAACGATGGGTCTTTGTTGTGACCTCCTTAGAGAAAACAGCCGAACGAGATATAGTGGTAGTAGTAGCAGAAGACGTAGTAAAAGTAGTAGTACGCGTAGTATAGTCGTATAGTAGTAGTAGTAGTAGTATCCAGTAGATGTAGTAGAAGAAGTAGTAGTGGTATAGTAGTAGTAGTTGTAATAGTAGTAGCAGTAGTAGTATATAGCAGTAGTAGTAGTAGTAGTAGTAGTAGTAGTAGTAGTAGTAGTAGTATCCAGTAGAAGTAGAAGTAGTAGTAGAAGTAGTAGTGGTATAGTAGTAGTTGTAATAGTAATAGTAGTAGTAGTAGTAGTAGTAGTATATAGCAGTAGTAGTAGTAGTAGTAGTAGTATCCAGTAGAAGTAGAAGTAGTAGTAGAAGAAGTAGTAGTGGCATAGTAGTAGTAGTTGTAATAGTAGTAGTAGTAGTAGTAGTAGTATATAGCAGTAGTAGTAGTAGTAGTAGTAGTATCCAGTAGAAGTAGAAGTAGTAGTAGAAGAAGTAGTAGTGGTATAGTAGTAGTAGTAGTAGCATTAGTAGTAGTAGCAGTAGTAGTAGTAGTAGTAATAGTACCATAGTAGTAGTAGTAGTAGTAGCAGTAGTAGTAGTACCCTAGTAGTATACCTGTAGTAGTAGTAGTAGTCAAGGTAGTAGTAGTAGTAGTAGTTAGTAGTAGTAGTAGTAGTAGTAGTAGTAGTAGTAGTAGTAGAAGTTGGTGAAAGTAGTAGCAGCAGTGGTAATAGTAATGATAGTAACATTAATAGCAATGATAATAGTGATAGCAATAATAAGAGTAATTTGATAGCAATATAATAGACAGTACAGTAGAAGTGGTAATTGTACTATTATAGGAATAGAAGGCGTAATGGTGGTGGTGGCATTGGCTGTAATCTTATATCATATGACACTTTAGTCTATCCATGAATGACAATACTGGCCATTATGGGAAAGGAAACAGTAAAGGAAAAAAGCTTTGTCAAGAAGAAATCGAAATGTTATGGTATATAGTGTGTGGCTGATTTATACATTATTTCTATGTTAAAACTATATGGGTGCCCAACTCGGACTGATGCAACATAAGAGTGGAAGATATTCCCATAAAAAGGTACTTTGGGGTGAGACCATAATTTTGAAACCATAATCATGATCTTTGGGGAGGGTTAGAATTTGGCAGCTGCGTCTCCTACTAACGCCACGCAAGGGATCAAAGGCCAGAAAATGAATGTTATCATGAGCTAAAATTCTTTCCAGTATGGAGCTTCAAGTCTGTACTGATTATGGAGATTTTCCGAAGGTAAGCTGCTTTTATGGCGACCATGCAGAGCAATAACTTTCTGGGCAGCGCTAAAATCTTTTTGTAAAAACTATCAAATCGCGGGATTATAACTTCTACCTTCTCTAACGAAGCTGGAAGCCGTATGACATTCGCAGACGGATGGCGGGATACCAAAGTTGTAAGGCTTCCGCACTCCCCGCCTTGATATTGTGTGGGGATTACTCAGATAGTGTGGATGATTAGAGGTTTATCGGATAATCTGGTAAGCAGCAAAACCGAAGCTAGCAAGCCCAGCTCAAATACCAGGAAGCCGTCTGATTCCCTCACTTATGTGACTGGTGTAAGGTTTTTAAGAATCTTGACGTGTTTTGTTATCCTTCTCAAGATCGGGTATTTTTTTCTTCATTCGAAAGCTGTTGTGTTGCAGTGGAGAAGGCCAGAAGCTTACGGTTCGAATCCTAATGGTGGCAGCATAGGCAAGGCACAGAATCCTCGTTGTCGTCCAAGAGGACTTAAATTGGCCGTCTTGTGGTTGTTCTCTTCAAAGCAACCAATTGCTTCTATACTGTATGTTGTTAACCTTACAAATTTGTCGAAAACTTAGACCTCCCCATAAAAAAAAAGACAAAAAGACAAAAAAAAAAAAAAAAAAAAAAACAAACGCTCTCTGTGTTGGAATGACCGTAGACTGTACTTAGCTTTTGTAACTTCTCAATTGCAAAGAAGATGGGGTATCTTTATAATTTCTTTGAGGTTGTTTTTTTTTTTTGGTTTTTTTTTGTTTTTGTTTTTTTTAGAACCAATTTAATTTACCGAAAACAAACTAATTCATTTTATGTTTGTTCCCGTGAGTCTTGCAGCATATTTGCCTGATTGGCTAGTTTGGATTTAGGCATGTACTATAGTCAATGACACTTAAAATTGCCCATCATCTTATAATCTAGGCCTACCTTTTCTTTTGTTTGAGGTGTGGAAGATAAATATGTTTTAATTCTTGCAATCCAAGACCAGAAATGGCGCTGGGTATAAACAACTGCATTGAGTTGTGTTGAGAAATAGATTTTTTTTTTTTTTTTTTTTTGGGCTCTCTTGCTCTCTTGGAGTAATGCATTTCAATCGTGCATTAACATACTTTCAAGCAGATGATGATGAGCTCGCAAGCAGAAATTCCTGGTCAGGAGTCTTTCATGTGGTGACATAATTTCAAAGCAACATGTTACGATGACATTATGGAGTGAATAAGAATTTGAACGAGAGAACTATGGCACAAAAATAAAATCGAACGAATCTGTGATTTCTGACGCTAATCAACATCATGTCGCTCACACAATAGTCATCAAATTTTCTTGCTTTATCAGAGGTTCAGACTGATTAGATGAGAGCCTCTGTTCCGATATGATAGCAGAATATCGAATTGAACTTTGCGCGCGAAAGCTGGACAAGGATTCGTGCACCCTTGACACTTCTAATGGATCCAGCTGTGTTCCTGAGCGTGATATGACTGGCGCGAAAATCGCTGTCGTACTCAACGAGCGAATTAGGGCTGTGCATCGCACGCATGGCTTTGACAGACTTTTACGTATGCAGTGATAGCCGAATCGATATTCATATCGATTCACGATTCTTAAAGACCTGGAATGGACTGCACTGTAAATAGGCCGTTATACACAACAATGCATTCTCATATCAGTTACCGAGGAAGAAAGGGGGAGAGAGAGAGTGTGTATGTGGTGGAGAGAGCTGGTGAAAGTGGTATCTCATAGATGTAGAGCAAATGGTGAACTTTCTCTTATTCGAGGTTGAGTCACGCCACTTGTATCTATTCAAGCTGCATCGTTTAGATCAATTTGAGCTTGGCTAAAAGGGTGTTCGCACTTTCAGCCTATTTCCGCAATGCTCTTCGGTCATTGTAAATCATTGCGTTGTAAATGTATAGCACTATGATTGTGCGGTAATACTGGGGACGACGCGATGATAGGGTAGCAAAGGGAAGGGGAAAAGGAGACAATGAAATGAAAGAGGAGGAAGAAATAACGAGAGAAATAAGGGAAGGGAAGGAGGGCTAGAAAAAGAAGAACAAACAGAAGCGGTAGAGGAAAGGGAAACAAAATAAAAGCGGATGGAGGAAATGCTAGTATGATTGTACTTGCTTTTTGTTCTATGATTTGTATTCCTACCTGTACCCCGACTCTATAATTAATATTGCCATCTTTAATGTACCATTATAATACTCTAATGTAATACAGGATTACATGTATATAATATGTTCTATATTTTTTTTTTTTTTTTTTTTTTACTTTGGTAATATATTCACATATAAATTTTCATTTTTCTCTTCGTAATCCGCTGGAAACTTGTATGCTAATTCATTGTGTGTGTGTGTGTGTGTGTGTGTGTGTGTGTGTGTGTGTGTGCGCGCGCGCGCGTGTGTGTGCCTGTCTATGTAAAGATTTTTTTTTTGTAAGCCATGTCTCCTAAGAGTATTGAGTATAGTACTAGTAGGCCTACATAAGAAAGGTATGCCTAATAGCTTACATTGACCTTGATTTGAAATATGTCTTCACAACAGCTCATTAAATCAATTTATTGCGGTGTTTGTCCACACGATAAGTGGAATATCATTCGTATTTATATAATGTTAAGCCATAAGATGACAATAAACTGGCTTGTATAATAAGGTAACTTTGTTGAGACTAAAATACGTATACTTTTAAAAACTGTAGTAGTCTTCGTTTTCTTTTACCTTGGAAACATCAACAAACAAGTGTCTGGTTTCATTTCCTGATATATTTAACAGAAACTAGAACAAATGAAGAGTTTGTTTGCAAAAACCGATAAGTCCATATTTGCCAAATGGAGATATTTGCGATTAAAGGTCAAGAAAAATAAAGAGAACAATAAGAAAATTTTTGCTTCTTTTGACCATATCTTCAAAAATATAGCTTTATATGTAGTGACCAATATATCATTTAAAAGGTATTATTTTGTACTTTATGACAGAGATCGTACTTCAAAATCTTCAAAAATGGACTTATCGGTTTTTGCAAACAAACCCTTCAAATATAACCACAGAAGTTAAAAAACGTCATGAAAGATGATCAAAACTTTCAATCACTTGTAGTGGTTTTCATAAAATTAATGTCATGGGAAACTAAGATTGGGTACAAGCTGATGAAAACAATGAACCATTGAAAGAGAAACTTCTGATTTCTTTAATGAGAATAATCAGATACCAGTCTTGGAGTGGGGTGATTTAACGTGCTGAATGTTTAAATATAATTTCTGTCATCAAATTACTGTGAGCAAAGAACAACGAAAATGCCTGCTTTACTATGTTTCATTCCTGCATGCAGCTTCAGAGTACACTGCTTATAGTAAATTAAACGCTGAGGGCGTTTGTATATAAAATAAAGTCCAGAAACATTGCGCGATCTGAATCCTCGATATTTTGAGCGATTTCATCGACTTACTCTTGTAATTTACCTTGCATGCCACGATTTACTATTCATAGCAGATTGTATATGCTATCCTGAAGTGGTTTTCGTGTATATCTGTCAAAATATGCGCCACTTTTGAAATCGTTGTCTTAATCTTGGAGTAGGCGCAATGATTTCATCATTATCTTATCAGATCTTGAGGTCAGTCGTGGCAATCGCATTGATCGTAGACAATATCTGAACCCGCCGAAATGTTTCTATGATCAACTCGATTGTCACGACTGACCGCATAACCTGATAAGCTCTGATAAGGTCTGAAAAGATCACTACGACTACGCCAAGATTAAGACCACGATATCAATCGTGGCGCCTCAGGTTATGATAGACATATGCCACGATCGGCTACGAACGGTCAATCGTGGCGTGCGTAGTAAGTGGATCGCACGACACTGAGAACCCATCGTTACACAATGAGCATGATTATAATATTGTCCATTATATACCTTCCATACACATAGCCATTTCATAAAGTTCTGCAAAACTTCTGCTCAATTTGTCTTTGCCTTTGGTGCAGGCTGACGAAGATTAAAAGGGTTAATGAAGGATGATTTCCTATGATGGTGTCAGTGTGGAGTCAGGAGTATATTTTATTAATATCTATGGTGTCAGGGCATGGGAAAGTCATTTCAGTTTTGTCTACATCTATGTCTTATGTCAATGCTTTAAGTGTTTGGGAAGACTTCAGGGGGCATTTCATGAAGCGTTTTGTACGACAGATTTGTCTGACAAATTTGCCTTCAGCCAATCAGATGGAAGGATTTCAGTAGCTTACACAGTTTGTCAGAAAAATATCTGACCAAAACGCTTCAGGAAATGCCCCCCTGATACCGAAACAATTACCATTTAATCACACTAACATCGGTTTTAAGAATTGATTTTCTTAATACTGAAATTATATCTAGAGACACGACGGCAGATTTTTTTTTTTTAAGTCTTCTTTATTTGCAGGTCGCAATGTTCTCTCGCTTTTCCATTGATATAGATCCCCGCATTATAATAAAAATATCATCAATGTAATCTGTTTCTATATCAGTGTTCATTCCTTTATATCTAAAATGGATGTAGTATTTTGTAATAAGTTATAAAAATGTTCTCCTTCATAGGCTGACAGGAATAGTAAAATTTAAATCAATCTTTTAACCTTTGAAATTGCCCTTTCGTCTTGTATTCACTCGAGCCTAGAAAAGCTGCAAGCTCTCCCGTCTATAATGTGACACTTGTGATGAGTTTTAGCGCCCTCTACCGTCTAGGCTGCCGAACTCATTTAACCGTCATCACACTTTCTGCTAATCTTCTATCTCCCTTCCCTTTTCCAATGATCTCTGCCTGCTAGGTTCACTAAACCTAGACTGAAAGAAATTGGTGCCTACCACGCGGAATGACCAAAAACATCAAGGTTTCAATGGGATGATATTCAGTCACCCTGTTGACGGGGAAGACGCAACCACGTAGGCCCCTACCTATTTCGGTACGGAATTAGACCTAAGCAGCTGATGCCTGAATTACATAATCATATCCCCTTTTCATTTCCGAATACATGCAGTTATTAAACACTGAAATTAAACTTCGGTAAGTCGTAGGTTATGGTAATCGATATCTACTCACAAACGCAACTCTCTTAAAACAACTAAAATTTGATGTAATATATCACAAATGACTTTTGTTTTAAATGTGAAATATCAATCCGTACATTTATTTTGTCGACCAAATCGTCCACCAAGGCAGCTCGGGTTCATTTAACAATATTATTACACAATAACATCTATACTTGAAGAGTTTTGTTGCAAAAACAAGTTAACTCCATTCTTGTTAGGTTGAAATATTTGCGATTAAAGCTGCTAAAAAAAAAAAATCTCAAGAAAAAAAAACGGCGCTCAGTACCTTTTGCAATCAAACTCTTCACTTGCATAAAGGACTGGACAAAATTACAACTCAATATATCACATGCAACAAAAGACATCCGTTGTCTTCTGTTCCCCCCCCCCCCCGATTCTCCAATGTAGCATGAGACAGAAAGTAGTTATTGCGCCCTCTATAAACGAAGATTGTGTACGATTGATTCACAGCGCGAACCAATCAGTGTTCTGTGTATCGTAGAAATGACATCTAATAACACAAAGGGGGAAAATACATCTGCCATTCTGCAAACTCGAACCCATTGTCTCTGTGCATTAGCTAGCGTAACAATTTTGCCCATAACATTTTCAAGTGTACACTTTGGTCGCCCCCGCTACTTAAGCCCCTGTTCCACTATGCCGTTCTCGCTACAATTTGACAATTTTCTCAGATCGGGAAGGATCGGGTAAAACCTGAGGCGATCTGGACACAGTACAATGTTAGAATGCTCTAAGTACGCTGCAGTTACGACTACCACGTGCTTGCTACGTTCTTACTACGATGATCGGGAATGAGGCATTACGATCTCTGCCGCTGCAGCTACGCTTTAGAACGATGTAGCTACGCTGTCAGTGCGATGTTGCCGATGTTATCCGATCGATGCACCGCTCTGAACGATCTATACGATCTTATCACGCTGTCATCCCGTTCAGAGAGCTGAAAAGTGCCCGATGTGCCCTGATGTACCCCGATTCGACTGTCGATCTGCAGTCAGTCAACTTATTAGCATGCAGAACCGATGAAGAAATATACTGTGGACCTCGAAGAGGCTCCTCAACTCACGGTTCTTTTGCAGCAATGCATTGTTATAAACAAAGACGTGCTGATTTTTCCAAGGCTTTTTCTTGATGTCCTTGCTTTTATAGTCCGTCTTCCTCCAGTTGTAGATGATTTCATATTCTTCAAAATTCTGCTATGTCCTCAGCTTCCTCCTCTTTAAGCATCACATGCAATCTCTCTTTCTTCGCCTTTTGGGTAGCTGCTTTGCTGATTTCTTTTTTTTTTCTTCATCTCTTCTCCTTCTTCGAAAATTTGAGCTCCTTCTTCTTCATGTTCAGCCCTGAGCAGACAGGTGTAGCGACAATATTAGGCCCTCCTGCTCCTCAACAGTTCTGCCTCTCGATCTCCTTGATCTTCTTCTGGCAGACATTTTTGTGTAAGTTTTCTTCCCGTTCTAGTGCCGATGTTACTACTCTCAGAAAGACCTTGTTCCGCTCATTACGGTGCGTTTACGCTGTCACTACGCTCTCCCCGCTTGCCGTTTTGACCTATTAAAATAGGTCAATTTTGATCGGGGAGATCGGGAAGAAATTTTGAACAGGTTCAAAATTTCTTCCCGATCTGAAAAAAATGCCCGCTCCAACCCCGACCTCCACACGCTGCTGCTACGATGCTTCCGATCCCCGTACGCTTTTGCCGCTCTCTCCCGATCTGCTAGATCCGGACAGATCGGAGTCCAGATCGTGAAAGTGGAACGGGGGTTTTAAGCCAGGCTGACACTTGCACGACTTTTGGCCACGATTTTGTCGTGGCAAGTCGTGACAATTTGAGTCGTGGCAATTTCAAAATTGTCGTACCGACATGGCACGCAGTCACGACGGGTTTACGCACACTTCACGACTAGTTTACGACTAGTTTGCGCACTGGCACGACACGAGTCGTGCCAATGCATGCCACAAAATCGTGCAAGTGTCAGCCTGGCTTTAGACTGATAAGAACAGGGAGGTGTAAGAAAAGGAGAGACAACTCCTGCTCTCCTTTGAAGGATGCGCGGCACCGCCGAGAAGTTATGCGCTTAACTACAGGTGGAAATCAGGTGCTTTGACAAAAGAGAGCATCAATAATCGGGACTAGCGCTCTCACATCTAGAATACTTGCCCCTACTGCATTTCGCTCTCTCTCTTTCAATGTGATGGCAACAATGAATTTGTGTACCTTGAAAGTGAGCAGCTAATCAAAATGCAGTGTAAAACTGACAATTTTAACAGCAAATAGTTTTAAAGCACGCTGGAGCACGCTTTAGCGAAGTACTTTATTTAAAAGATCAAAATATCCCAGATTAAAGGATAGAAAACTAACATGCGGAAATGTGTGCATTATAGAAAAATATTAGGTTTTTAAGAGGGCCTAATTTTCATTTCATTTCGATTTGCGCATTACGAAGAAACTAGAAATACATGTTTATAATATTGAATTCTTTCCTAAACTACTCTAAATCAATTTGAGTATTTCATTAAAAATTTTACGGGGGAATAAAGCTTGTTATTCAACGAAAGGTGAAATGCGTTCCTCGTCTCCGAACTTCGCCTTGCAACTACA
Source organism: Diadema setosum (assembly GCF_964275005.1). Taxonomy (NCBI): domain Eukaryota; kingdom Metazoa; phylum Echinodermata; class Echinoidea; order Diadematoida; family Diadematidae; genus Diadema; species Diadema setosum. The sequence continues at coordinate 6,377,484 of NC_092703.1, read as the reverse complement.
GCGGTGCAGAGCCTGACTTCAAAGCGTATAGTGGAATGATAGACATCCCATTGTAACGCTTTGAAACCAAACATGTGTTTGCATGAATTACGAACGAGTTGTCTCTCCTTTTCTTACACCTCCCTGCTTAATCAGACATCCTGCACGACTTTTCGTTAACAAAACAAAACAAAAACAAAAATTCACATTCTCGCTCTCAATGTTCCCAATTCATCTCCTTTTCTTCTCTACCCCCATCAATATTACTGATATTCACCATCCCAGGGCCTTCATCAGTCATAGTCTACTTCCCGCAGCAAAAAAAAAAAAAAAAAAAAAAAAAAAAAAAAAAAAAAACTCGGCGCAAACACACCTACACAATTTCCTCGGGGAATACGTAACAGATATCAGGCTCCCGTTTCATAAGACCTACAGTGTTATCAGTAACAACTGCCACATTTCTATGACAAATTTGCTCCCAACTAATCAGATGTAAGGATTTCAGTAGCTTACAACAACTATAGCAACTTGTTATTGATAACAATTTTTGTGAAAAGGGACCTATAGGTTTGTAAAGGTCAATGAATCAAAAAAGAATATACACCGATGACCTCATCATCTGCATAGCAGCGGACCGGTCAACACCCGGCCTTTCAAAGAATGATAATTTTATATTGGATGACAATAGAAGATGGCAAGTAAAAAGCATATTTCTCATGATAATTGTAATTCTAATCATTCTTGTAAAGTAGTTTTATTATATAATTTTCGGGAAAAAATGTCAATCAAGAAAGGTAATCATAATCATAGAATGTTGTCTGTTCGTATTTTGTTTGTCCTATTATCTGTGTCAAATGAGCGACCCCAGTAATCCCATTGATTTTCTTTGATTGCATGATATACAAAGAAGGATAGAGACACAAGCACTCACTTAAAGCAAGATTATATCCACACATCATGCACATAGAGAAGAGAAACGCAGCCTTCTGTTTTTCCTCCAAAGATGAAAAGTCGTTATTTTGTTTGAACAAAGTGTCTCCTCTTGCCTCAAGCTGGTTTTGTTTTTATTATGTTTTTAACGATGTTCCCTTGTTTTTCGGTTAGGTAAGTCTCGGTCAACGCTCTGTCAAGTTGTTGCATGGGTTGCATAAGATAAGTTATGAGATATGTATATGGAATCGAAATAAAAATACTTTAATTAGCGCGTCCATTAAAATAATGAATAGCAAAATCTTCTCTTATTCTATTTTCATATATAGTTATGCGACTGAGACAACATTCTATTTTCATATATAGTTATGCGACTGAGACAACAAAGGACTGAAGTATTTTGCAGACAATGCATAAAATACTTTATCATCGGTGTCTCGCTTCTTTTGAATCTCTCACCATGGAATGTTTGTACAGGAAACATATACAATTCTTGGCGCTCATGTCCCAGGTGTTAAATGAAGGGCATTATTGTGCATGAATATGTGTGTGGGGGGCGGAGGACGGGGCTATTGTAAGCGTTGAACGTGAAGATAACATAAACTGCTTGCTCTTTTGAATATCTGCTTCCTCTTATCGCGGTTAGATCGCGTTTGTAGCAATTAAAAAAAGAATAGGGCCTACATTATTTTGACAAAGTCAGTTTCCCCTCTGGTGGTAAAAGGGGAGACTACACATTTCTCTTTTCATGAATCAGCTCTTGTTTCTAAGGCAATGCGAAGTTATAACGGTATCATATACTAGTATGTATATGTTTTAATTGGTTTTCAACCATTGGTGTCATGAGAAAAAGACGTGAAAGCGACAATTTAAGAAAATTATTATACTGAAGAGAAAGTAGAGCGATATGTTAGAGCAAAACGTTAAGCAGTAGGGAGTTGGAATCCGACGCCAGTTCAGTGGGCTGCAATGTTTTGGTCCTTTAGAACGTATATCTGCATGGTTGCATTTTGCACGCTCTGCTTACTGACGATGAGAACAGCTTGTGGATTACATCATGTGAAGCGATGACGAAAAACGCAGAGTTGATGACACACCATTCTTTAATCAGTGTTGCTTCCTATTAACCTGCCCATTGTCTCTTTAACATTAGTACGATCCACACAGAATTCCTTCTACTGGGTTGGTCTCGTCCCTTTCCACTTGGGGTCACTTCTATTGTTCGGTCTCTGAATAGATATCTGGGGTGTGTGTTTGCTGATCGGTACAGGAGGCCTCTCTCTCTACTGACAATTGGATGCGTCCATTCTCGGGACAGGGGTAGCAGTTAGGTTCTGGGCGAAGGCGTGGACTATAATTGATTTATAGAATATGATTAGTAACTTGTGAAAATCACCATAGGGATAACTTTCGAGGATGGTGATGCTAAGAAATCACAATTGACTGGTTTAATTAGCTGGCTCGGGGGGGGGGGGGGTGGCGATGTACCGAATGAAACCAGTACGGACGTATGGAACTGGAATGGGTTCTCCTT